>NC_030814.1:74962877-75265907 GCF_001704415.2 Capra hircus
ATCACTTTGGCAAACTGACCTATGCACTCAGGATCAAAGTTCTTTAATTAATTTCCTTTAGCCATGCTCACAGGTTGGAAGAGGCAAGTGGGACTAAGCAGATTCCTTTAGAACCAGCTAGAGCATAAGAACAGTTAGAACTGGACATGAAACAACAGACTGGTTCCAAATCCAGAAAAGAGTACATCAAGGTTGTATGTCGTCACCCTGCTTATTTAACTTGTATGCAGAGTACATTATGTGAAATGCTAGGCTGGATGAAACACAAACTGGATTAAGATTGCAGGGAGAAATATCAATAACCTCAGATACACAGATGACATCACCCTTAAGAAGAACTAAAGAGCTTCTTGATGAAAGTGAAAGAGGACAGTGAAAAAGCTGGCTTGAAATTCAACATTCAAAAAACTAAGATCATGGTATCCAGTTCTATCAGTTCAGTTTAGTTCAGTCGCTCAGTCATGTCCAACTCTTTGCGACCGCCTGAATCGCAGCATGCCAGGCCTCCCTGTCCATCACCAACTCCCGGAGTTCACTCAGACTCACGTCCATCGAGTCAGTGATGTCATCCAGCCATCTCATCCTCTGTCGTCCCCTTCTCCTCCTGCCCCCAATCCCTCCCAGCATCAGAGTCTTTTCCAGTTCTTTTCAAGACAAATAGATGGGGAAACAATGGAAACAGTGACAGGCTTTATTTTGCGGGGCTCCAGAATCACTGCAGATGGTGACTGCAGCCATGAAATTAAAAGATGCTTGCTCCTTGGAAGAAAAGCTAGGACCAACCTACACAGCATATTAAAAGGCAGAGACATTGCCAATAAAGGTCCATCTAGTCAAAGCTATACTGTTTCCAATAGTTATATATGGATGTGAGAGTTCGGCTACAAAGAAAGTTGAGAGCTGAAGAACTGATGCTTTTAAACTGTGGTATCAGAGGAGACTCTTGAGAATCCCTTGGACTGCAAGGAGATTAAACCAGTCAATCCTAAGGGAAATCAGTCCTGAATATTCATTGGAAGGACTGATACTGAAGCTGAAACTTCAATACTTTGGCCACCTGATGAAAAGAACTGACTCACTGGAAAAGACCCTGATGCTGGGAAAGATTGAAGGCAGGAGGAGAAGGGGATGAGAGAGGAAGAGATGGTTGGATGGCACCACTGACTCCATGCACATGAGTTTGAGCAAGCTCAGGGAAGCCTGGCATACTGCAGTCCATGGGGTCACAAAGAGACACAAATGAGTGGCTGAACTGAACTGAGATCATAAGAGGCATGTACACCCACCCAGTGTTCTCATTTTAGATACATCATTTCTGAAGTTAAAACAAAAACACAGTAAAACATTAATAAAATGTATATTCACAGTGTTAGCAGAAATTTTAAATAAATTGACTAATTCAAAAGGATAGATAAATCCCAAGTGCAAATTGGTTAAGAAGCACATTTCTCTTCAGTAAAAATAAATAAATAAATAAAACTTCATTAAAACAAAACTGCTGTTTCTTAAAGGTAGTTATTTTATGCATCCCTAGTGTGAAATCGTTTATTAAAGCAGGTAATGGAGAATCTGTCTTGCAATTTTTTTTCAATATTCAGGGCAATGTATTTTATTTATTTGAAACAAGGGAATGTAGGCTTTAAAGTGATATAACATGTCACATGATGTTTACAATACAGTATTCATTATCCTTAAATTCAATTATTGCAAGATAGATGGAATTGATACTGAAAATACGATTGTATATTTCTTTCCCAGTAATCCATAATCACCTAAGAGCCTCTTCTCATAGAAAAGTAATCATGGACTGGCGATTCATTTCTTACATGACCCGGAGAGATGTTATGGGGAGGGAGGGGGGTTCATGTTTGGGAACGCATGTACACCCGTGGTGGATTCATGTCAATCTATGGCAAAACCAATACAGTATTGTAAAGTAAAAAAAGAAAAAAAAAGAAAAGTAATCATGAAGTATAACTTACAAAGCACTACATTCATCAGAGTTTTGTTTGCTCTGCTTTCCATGTGTGACATTTCAGATTTGGCTTTCTGTTACACTGTTTCATCTGGTAATCCCTGAATAAGAGTTGATTCACACACTGAACCTGAGGTATCTTTAGAGTTCTCAAGTCTCAGGCAGAAGCCCTTCACTATCCAACCCAAGAAACGATAGTACTGAGAAGGAATTGGTGTAGAAAATTCCCTCCAAAGAGTCTTAGTATCTCAGAAGCCAGCACAAAAGAAAACTTAGAGATGATGCCAGAATGGTAACCAAACAAGGTATTTAGAACTTTGGGTGACAAAGTGTCCCCTAGTTAGAAGTTTATTCATTCATAGATTCATTAGTAATTTTAAAAGTATTTGTTGAATACCTGCTGTATGTTGGGTTCTATTTTAGAAGCTGGGGATAAAAGAAAGAATGAGATACAGTGTTTGCCTTTAAAGAGTAAGCAGTTTACGTTCTATCACTCAGTACTGTCCGACTCTTTGTGACCCCATGGGCAGTTTCCCTTCAGGTTCCTCTGTCCATGGGATTCTCCAGGAAAGAATACTGGAGTGTGTAGCCATTCCCTTCTCGGGGGATCTTCCCAACCCAGGGGTTGAATCCAGGTCTCTTGCATTACAGAGTCAGAAGGGAAGCCCCACACAGTTCAGTAAGGGTTACGCACAAGTGAGCAGTCAATTATAACCCAACAAGAGATAAGGGAGCAGACACAACACAGTTTAGCAGGTAAAGGACAGAGTACCGGAGAGTTACCTGAAAAAAGTTGCTGAAGTGATAACATGAGATCATATAGTTTGATATCAAAATGGATTTAGACATGGACAACAGGCACATGAAAAGATTTTGTTCATCAACACTAATTATTACAGAAATGAAAATCAAAACTAAAATAAGGTATCACTTCACACGTGTCAGAGTGGTCATCCTCATAAGTCTACAAATTACAAATGCTGGCAAGGATGTGGAGAAAGCGGAACCCTCCAAATGGCTGATGGGAATGTAAATCGGTGCAGCCACTAGGGAGGATAGTATGGAGGTTCCTTAAAAAACAAAAACAGTTACCATATGATCCAGCAATTCTACTCCTGGATACATATCCGGAAAAGATGAAGACTCTAATGTGGAAAGATATGTGCACCCCAATGTTCACAGCAGCACTATTATAATAGCCAAGACATGGAAGCAATCTAAATGTCCATGGACAGATGAATGCATAAGGAAAATGTGGCACATATATGTGTGTGTGCATACATATGTATATGTTTACACATATTTTTTGCACATACATATACACAATGGAGAAGGCAATGGCACCCCACTCCAGTACTCTTGCCTGGAAAATCCCATGGACAGAGGAGCCTGGCAGGCTGCAGTCCATGAGGTCGCTGAGAGTTCGACACTACTGAGCAACTTCACTTTCACTTTTCACTTTCATGCATTGGAGAAGGCAATGGCAACCCACTCCAGTATTCTTGCCTGGAGAATCCCAGGGACGGGGGAGCCTAGTGGGCTGCCGTCTATGGGGTCACACAGAGTTGGACATGACTGAAGCAAACTAGCAGCAGCAGCAGTATACACAATGGAATATTATCCAGTCATAAAAAAGAATGAAATAATGCCATTTGCAGCAACATGGATGGGCCTAGAGATTATCATATCATGTGAAGTTAGGCAAAGAAAAATATCACATGATATCACTTATAAAGTGAAAGTGAAAGTGAAGTCGCTTAGCCGTGTCCAACTCTGCAACCCCATGGACTATAGCCTACAAGCCTTCTCCATCCATGGGATTTTCCAGACAAGAGTACTGGAGTGGGTTGCCATTGCCTTCTCCAGGGGATCTTCCTGACCCAGGGATCGAACCCAGGTCTTCCACATTGTAGGCAGACACTTTACCCTCTGAGCCACCAGGGAAATCACTTATATGTGGAATAAACACACACACACACACACACACATATGAACTGATTTATGTAACAGATTCACAAACCTAAAAAATAAATTTATGAAAGGGTAGGTGAGGAGGAGAAATTGGGAATTGGAGATTAACAGATACATGATACTATATATAAAAGAAACAGTAAAAATTGACTATATAGCATAGGAAACTATATTTAATACCTTGAAATAACCTATTATGGAAAAGAATCTGAAAAAAATTCTCATTATTTTTCCAGTTGAGGAGATTCGTCTCATGTTTCCTGCCCCATGTAAACACATTTATACTTTCTATCGCCTTTAAATAGAAATACTGAAATGCTCTTAAATTCCATTTCTTCTCTACTTCCCAACTTACATCTGGATCTCTTGTCTTGAATATCCTAACAACCTCCTTTGTAATTATCCTGCCCATATTCCCACCTCACTCCAGTTAGTTCTCCATACCACTCAACTATAATCTAAAAATGCAAATTTGGTCACCTGATTTTCCTGCTTTAAAATTTTTTCTAGTACTTCAAGAAGCTAAAGAATATGATCAACACTAGGGGCTTTATACATAATGTCCTTACTTCAGCTAAAATTGCTCAGTATCCATCTATCCACCCATCTATTTATCCATCTACCCATATATTTATCTGCCCTCTACTTCAAAAGCATGGATTTAAGTGTCCAGTCTCTGTGAGGCACTGACAGTATAGGGATAATATGAAGTTTCATCTTGAAAGTGTGTCTGGTTCTGTGACCTCATGTTATTTCTTTAGCTTCATCTCTCACCACTTCTTGCAGCTTCCACTGACCTTCAGTTCAGTTCAGTTCAGCTCAGTTGCTCAGTAGTGTCAGACTCTTTGCAACCCCATGAATCACAGCACACCACAGCACGCTATCCATTACCAACTCCCAGAGTTCACTCAAACTCATGTCGATCAAGTCGGTAACGCCATCCAGCTATCTCATCCTCTGTTGTCCCCTTCTCCTCCTGCCCCCAATCCCTCCCAGCATCAGGGTCTTTTCCAATGAGTCAACTCTTCGCAAGAGGTGGCCAAAGTATTGGAGTTTCAGCTTTAGCATCAGTCTTTCCAATGAACACCCAGGACTGATCTCCTTTAGGATGGAATTGTTGGATCTCCTTGCAGTCCAAGGGACTTTTAAGAGTCTTCTCCAACACAACAGTTCAAAAGCATCAATTCTTCAGTGCTCAGCTTTCTTCACAGTCCAACTCTCACATCCATACATGACCACTGGAAAAACCACAGCCTTGACTAGATGGACCTTTGTTGGCAAAGATATCTCTGCTTCTGAATATGCTATCTAGGTTGGTCATAACTTTCCTTCCAAGGAGTAAGCGTCTTTTAATTTCATGGCTGCAATCACCATCTGCAGTGATTTTGGAGCCCCCCAAAATAAAGCCTGACACTGTTCCCCTATTTCTCCATTTCCCATGAAGTGATGGGACCAGATGCTATGATCTTCGTTTTCTGAATGTTGAGCTTTAAGCCAACTTTTTCACTCTCCTCTTTCACTTTCATCAAGAGGACACTGACCTTACTCACACACAAACATCCACATCCTATGTTCCAGCTACGCCAACTTTTTTCACTGTCCCCAAATTTGTGAGTATTATAATCAAGTCCTTGATGATTCCACATTTTCTCATATATGGTTTCATCTCCTGGGATATCTGTATCCATTTGCTACCCCCTAAGAATACCTTAAAATTCTAGATTATATATAACTTCTAAAAATCCAGCTCATATTCACCCCTTTATGAGTTGGATTTTGCTGTTTTTAGCAACACTGTACTGATTAAAAAACTGAGGCCCACAAATCAAAGACTGGTCCAAAGTTGCACAGCTAATAGAAAACATGTCCAGAGTTTGAGCTCAGCTTCTCTGATTTCAGGGCTCATTCCTACACAATCTTTCCCAACCCAATCCTTACACTCTCAGGTCTGAGTCATTTGTTTGAGGTGCTCAAGAATTTCTATTTTTCCCAAGCCTCATGGGGGTGTATTGATGAGTGTCTCTAGAAGCTTTTCAGTCTACTAGAAAAATCAAGTTTCAAAGGGATGAACAGTGGGTTCATACCCAAAGACCTGTGTTCTGCCTCCATCTCTGGTAATAACTCTCCACAAAAGCGTGAGCATATTTTCTCTCTGCATCCTTTTCTTCATCCATAAAAAGTGCCTGGTAAAACTATGTCATAACTCAGCCAGACACAATTACTTGAAGTTTTGTATAGACTTCTTTGCACTTCTTAGTCCTTTGCTCAAGTTATTCACCTCTACCCATAATAGTCCATCTTGGCCAGTGCCCTCCTTCTTCTGACTAATTCTCACTTCCCTTTCTCACCACAGTCTAGCATAAGACTCATAACAAAGAACAGTTTCGGAGTACATGTCAGATGAATGAGTTAATGACCGACCCCCCCCACCCCAACCAAGGTAAGAGAAACCCAAGTAAGATGGTAGGTGTTGCAAGAGGGCATCAGAGGGCAGACACACTGAAACCATACTCACAGAAAACTAGTCAATCTAATCACACTAGGACCACAGCCTTGTCTAACTCAATGAAACTAAGCCATGCCCACGGGGCAACCCAAGATGGGCAGGTCATGGTGGAGGGGTCTGACAGAATGTGGTCCACTGGAGAAGGGAATGGCAAACCACTTCAGTATTCTTGCCTTGAGAACCCCATGAACAGTATGAAAAGGCAAAATGGTAGGATATTGAAAGAGGAACTCCCCAGGTCAGTAGGTGGCCAACATGCTACTGGAGATCAGTGGAGAAATAACTCCAGAAAGAATGAAGGGATGGAGCCAAAGCAAAAACAATACCCAGCTGTGGATGTGACTGGTGATGGAAGGTCCGATGCTGTAAAGAGCAATATTGCATAGAAACCTGGAATGTCAGGTCCATGAATCAAGGCAAACTGAAAGTGGTCAAACAAGAGATGGCAAGGGTGAACGTTGACATTCTAGGAATCAGTGAACTAAAATGGACTGGAATGGGTGAATTTAACTCAGATGACCATTATATCTACTACTGCGGGCAGGGATCCCTCAGAAGAAATGGAGTAGCCATCATGGTCAACAAAAGAGTCTGAAATGCAGTACTTGGATGCAATCTCAAAAACGACAGAATGATCTCTGTTTGTCTCCAAGGCAAACCATTCAATATCATGGTAATCCAAGTCTATGTCCCAACCAGTAATGCTGAAGAAGCTGAAGGTGAATGGTTCTATGAAGACCTACAAGACCTTTTAGAACTAACACCCAAACAAGATGTCCTTTTCATTATAAAGGACTGGAATGCAAAAGTAAGAAGTCAAGAAACACCTGGAGTAACAGGCAAATTTGGCCTTGGAATGAGGAATGAATCAGGGCAAAGACTAGGTTTTGCCAAGAAAATGCACCGGTCATAGCAAACACCCTCTTCCAACAACACAAGAGAAGACTCTACACATGGACATCACCAGATGGTGAACACCGATATCAGACTGATTCTATTCTTTGCAGCCAAAGATGGAGAAGCTCTATACAGTCAACAAAAACAAGACCAGGAGCTGACTGTGGCTCAGATCATGAACTCCTTATTACCAAATTCAGAATTAAATTGAAGAAAGTAGGGAAAACTGCTAGACCATTCGGGTATCACCTAAATCAAATCCCTTATGATTATACAGTGGAAGTGAGAAATAGATTTAAGGGCTGAGATCTGATAGATAGAGTGCCTGATGAACTATGGAATGAGGTTCATGACATTGTGCAGGAGACAGGGATCAAGACCATCCCTATAGAAAAGAAATGCAAAAAAGCAAAATGGCTGTCTGGAGAGGCCTTACAAATATCTGTGAAAAGAAGAGGGTGAAAAACAAAGGAGAAAAGGAAAGATATAAGCAGAGTTCTGAATTCAGAGTTCCAAAGAACACCAAGAAGAGATAAGAATGCCTTCTTCAGTGATCAATGCAAAGAAACAGAGGAAAAGAACAGAATGGGAAGGACTAGAGATCTCTTCGGAAAAGGTGATGGCACCCCACTCCAGTACTCTTGCCTGGAAAACCCCATGGATGGAGGAGCCTGGTGGGCTGCAGTATGTGGGGTTGGTAAGAGTCGGACACAACTGAGTGACTTCACTTTCACTTTTCACCTTCATGCATTGGAGAAGGAAACTGCAACCCACTCCAGTGTTCTTGCCTGGAGAATCCCAGGGACGGGGGAGCCTGGTGGGCTGCCGTCTACAGGGTCACACAGAGTCGGACACAACTGAAGCAACTTAGCAGCAGCAGCAGAGAGTTCTTCAAGAAAATTAGAGATACCAAGGGAACATTTCAAGCAAAGATGAGCTCAATAAAGGACAGAAATTATATGGACCTAACAGAAGCAGAAGGTATTAAGAAGAGGTGGCAAGGAAACACAGAGGAACTGTACAAAAAAGATCTTCATGACCCAGATTATCACGATGGTGTGATCACTCATCTAGAGCCAGACGTCCTGAAATGTGAAGTCAAGTGGGCCTTAGAAAGCGTCACTATGAACAAAGCTAGTGGAGGTGATGGAATTCCAATTGACCTATTTCAAATCCTGAAAGATGATGCTGTGAAAATGCTGCACTCAATATGCCAGCAAATTTGGAAAACTCAGCAGTGGCCACAGGACTGGAAAAGGTCAGGTTTCATTCCAATCCCAAAGAAAGGCAATGCCAAAGAATGCTCACACTGCCCCACAATTGCGCTCATCTCACACACTAGTAAAGTAATGCTCAAAATGCTCCAAGCCAGACTTCAGCAATACGTGAACCGTGAACTTCCAGATGTTTAAGCTGGCTTTAGAAAAGGCAGAGAAACCAGAGATTAAATTGCCAACGTCTGCTGGATCATAGGAAAAGCATGAGAGTTCCAGAAAAACATCTAATTCTGCTTTACTGACTATGCCAAAGCCTTTGACTATGTGGATCACAATAAACTGTGGAAAATTCTGAAGGAGATGGGAATACCAGAACACCTGACCTGCCTCTTGAGAAACCTGTATGCAGGTCAGGAAGCAATAGGTAGAAGTGGACATGGAACAACCGACTAGTTCCAAATAGGAAAAGGAGTACGTCAAGGCTGTATATTATCACCCTGCTTATTTAACTTCTATGCAGAGTACATCATGAGAAACGCTGGGCTGGAAGAAGCACAAGCTGGAATCAAGATCGCCGGGAGAAATATCAATAACCTCACATATGCAGATGATACCACCCTTATGGCAGAAAGTGAAGAGGAGCTAAAAAGCCTCTTGATGAAAGTGAAAGGGGAGAGTGAAAAAGTTGGCTTAAAGCTCAACATTCAGAAAACGAAGATCATGGCCTCCGGTCCCATCACTTCATGGGAAATAGATGGGGGAAACAGTGGAAACAGTGTCAGACTTTATTTTTTTGAGCTCCAAAATCACTGCAGATGATAACTGCAGCCATGAAATTAAAAGATGCTTACTCCTTAGAAGAAAAGTTATGAGCAACCTAGATAGCATATTCAAAAGCAGAGACATTACTTTGCCGACTAAGGTCCATCTAGTCAAGGCTATGGTTTTTCCTGTGGTCATGTATGGATGTGAGAGTTGGACTGTGAAGAAGGCTGAGCGCCGAAGAGTTGTTGCTTTTGAACTGTGGTGTTGGAGAAGACTCTTGAGAGTCCCTTGGACTGCAAGGAGATCCAACCAGTCCATTCTGAAGGAGATCAGCCCTGGGATTTCTTTGGAAGGAATGATGCTGAAGCTGAAACTCCAGTGCTTTGGCCACCTCCTGCGAAGAGTTGACTCATTGGAAAAGACCCTGATGCTGGGAAGGATTGGGGGCAGGAGAAGAAGGGGACGACAGAGGATGAGATGGCTGAATGGCATCATTTACTCAATGGGCGTGAGTCTGAGTGAACTCCGGGAGATGGTAATGGACAGGGAGGCCTGGCCTGCTGCGATTCATGGGGTCACAAAGAGTCTGACACAACTGAGCGACTGAACTGAACTGAAAGATTTCATGTAGAGCTTCAACTTTATTCTGTGAAAAAATACAAATGCACCTTCAGACTTTTGCTTCAAATATACTGATGAGGAAAGAGGTGAAAAGAGTCCTTTACAAAAATAAACAGGGATGAAGGGGATGGAGATCTCATCTGTGCAAACCCTATCTAATAGAAAATCCTAAATTTAAAAGGAGAGCATAACTTTCTAGATAAATATTTACACCCAGAAAATATCAAGTCCAATTTTATTACAAGTGCATCCTGAGGATTAGTGAAAGGTTTTGAATTTCTTCTTCAGTTTACCTTGTAGAAAACATCAGGAACTTCTCACATGTCTATAAATAGAATTCTCTGAGGAGAAAGGGGCTTTAGGAAGATATGACCATATTTTACAAGCCAGCACAAACTGCTTAAGGGAAATTCATTAAAATTTACTTCTAATTTCTTTAAGAGTTTTTTCTATGAAAGCAATTAACTTTACCTCAGAAATCTGTCAGTGATTTTTCTAATTCCACTTAACATTTCCATCCTTAGTGGGATCTATCTAGGGCAATGCTATATGCTAGTTTTTCCAGTGATGGAAATGTTTTGTATCTGCACAATCAGTGTTTTGGTTATTAAGTACTTGAAATACAGCTTGTATTACTGAGAAGCCATATGTTTAAATAACTTAATTTTAATAAATTGTTCAGTTCAGTTCAGTCGCTCAGTCGTGTCCGACCCTGCGACCCCATGAATCACAGCATGCCAGGCCTCCCTGTCCATCACCATTTCCCGGAGTTCACTCAAACTCACGTCCATTGAGTCCGTGATGCCATCCAGCCATCTCATCCTCAGTCGTCCCCTTCTCCTCCTGTCCCCAATCCCTCCCAGCATCAGAGTCTTTTCCAGTGAGTCAACTCTTCGCATGAGGTGGCCAAAGTACTGGAGCTTCAGCTTTAGCATCATTCCTTCCAAAGAAATCCCAGGGCTGATCTCCTTCAGAATGGACTGGTTGGATCTCCTTGCAGTCCAAGGGACTCTCAAGAGTCTTCTCCAATATCACAGTTCAAAAGCATCAATTCTTCGCTGCTCAGCCTTCTTCACAGTCCAACGCTCACATCCATACATGACTACTGGAAAAACCACAGCCTTGACTAGATGGACCTTAGTCGGCAAAGTAATGTCTCTGCTTTTGAATATACCATCTAGGCTGGTCATAACTTTTCTTCCAAGGAGCAAGCGTCTTTTAATTTCATGGCTGCAATCACCATCTGCAGTGACTTGGGAGCCCCAAAAAATAAAGTCTGACACTGTTTCTACTGTTTCCCCATCTATTTCCCATGAAGTGATGGGACCGGAGGCCATGATCTTTGTTTTCTGAATGTTGAGCCTTAAACCAACTTTTTCGCTCTCTTCTTTCACTTTCATCAAGAGGCTTTTTAGCTCCTCTTCACTTTCTGCCATAAGGGTGGTGTCATCTGCATATCTGAGGTTAATGAATTGTAATTGATGTATATGTAACCACAGGTGGCTAATAACTATCACACTGAACAGCACAGATCTAGTATATATGGTCTATATCTCTAAATTTCTAAATCTGTGGTTAGATGCCATCTTTGGGTATGATTTTCCCAACTGATAAGGAAGAAAGAGACCTTGCAATAACAGGCATTGTGTTTTGCATTTATCATACTCTAGAAGACCTATTTATTTTATTTTTATTTTATCTCATTCCAAAAATAATCAGAGGTTACCCTATTCCAATACATGATTTTGACCTTGCATCAGATAATACAATGGAAACACAACAAACTTGCCATCAAGTTGCTTATTAATTCAGACAAAAACTGTATATTAAATTATTTATCATGTAATAGAATATTAAATACATATATAATTTATAACTATTAACTGTATTATGACAAAGGTTTAAATTTACATAGCAAATGGACAATTTGACCAGGCCAAGAGAACTAACATGGATTGGAATGAGTGAATTTAACTCAGATGACCACTATATCTACTACTGCGGGCAGCAATCCCTTAGAAGAAATGGGATAGCCATCATAGTCAACAGATTCTGAAATGCAGTACTTGGATGCAACCTCAAAAACAACAGAATGATCTCTGTTCGTTTCCAAGGAAAACCATTCAATATCACAGTAATCCAAGTCTATGCCCTGACCAGTAACACTGAAGAAGCTGATGTTGAACAGTTCTATGAAGACCTACAAGACCTTTTAGAACTAACACCCAAACAAGATGTCCTTTTCATTATGGCACACTAGAATGCAAAAGTAGGAAGTAAAGAAACACCTGGAGTAACAGGCAAATTTGGCCTGGGAGTACAGAATGAAGCAGGGAAAAGGCTAATAGAGTTCTGCCAAGAGAACACACTGGTCATAGCAAACACCCCCTTCCAACAACACAAGAGAAGACTCTACACATGGACATCACCAGATGGTCAACACCAAAATCTGATTGATTATATTCTTTGCAGCCAAAGATGGAGAAGCTCTATACTCTCAGCAAAAACAATACTGGGAGCTGACTGCAGCTCAGATCATGAAATTTTTAACACCAAATTTAGACTTAAATTGAAGAAAGCAGGGAAATCCACTTCAACATTCAGGTATGACCTAAATCATATTTCTTATGACTATACAGTGGAAGTGAGAAATAGATTTAAGGGACTAGATCTGATACACAGACTGCCTGATGAACTATGGATGGAGGTTCATGACATTGTACAGGAGATAGGAATCAAGACCATCCCCAAGAAAAAGAAATGCAAAAAAGCAAAATGGCTGTCTGAGGAGGCCTTACAAATAGCTGTGAAAGAAGGGAAGTGAAAAGCAAAGATATACCCATTTGAATGCAGAGTTCCAAAGAATAGCAAGGAGAGATAAAAAAAGCCTTCCTCATGATCAATGCAAAGAAATAGAGGAAAACAACAGAATGGGAAAGACTAGTGATCTCTTCAAGAAAATGAGAGATACAAAGGGAACATTAGAGATACAAAGAGATACAAAGGGAACATTAGAGGTACAAAGGGAACATTTCATGCAAAGATGGGCTCAATAAAGGACAGAAATGGTATGGACCTAAGAGAATAAGAAGATATTAAGAAGAGGTGGCAAGAATACACAGAAGAACTGTACAAAAAAGATCTGCACGACCCGGATAATCATGATGGTGTCATCACTCATCTAGAGCCAGACATCCTGGAATGTGAAGTCAAGCAGGCCTTAGGGAGCATCACTATCAACAAAGCTAGTGGAGGTGATGGAATTCCAGTTGAGCTATTTCAAATCCTGAAAGATGATGTTGCAAAGTGCTGTACTCAATATGTCAGCAAATTTGGAAAACTCAGCAGTGGCTGCAGGACTGGAAAAGGTCAGTTTTCATTCCAATCCCAAAGAAAAAAAATGCCAAAGAATGTTCAAACTACCGCACAATTGCACTCATCTCACATACTAGTAAACTAGTGCTTAAAATTCTCCAAGCCAGGCTTCAGCAATACATGAACTGTGAATTTCCAGAGGTTCAAGCTGGTTTTAGAAAAGGCAGAGGAACCAGAGATCAAATTGCCAACATCCTCTGGATCATCTAAAAAGCAAGAGAGTTCCAGAAAAACATCTATTTTTGCTTTATTGACTATATCAAAGGCTTCGACTGTGTGGATCACAATAAATTGTGGAAAATTCTGAAAGAGATAGGAACACCAGACCACCTGACCTGCCTCTTGAGAAACCTGTATGGAGGTCAGGAAGCAACAGTTAGAACTGGACATGGAACATCAGACTGGTTCCAAACAGGTGTCACCCTGCTTATTTAACTTATATGCAGAGTACATCATGAGAAATGCTGGACTGGAAGAAGCACATGCTGGAATCAAGATTGCTGGCAGAAATTCAATAACCTCAGATATGCAGATGACACCACCCTTATGGCAGAAAGTGAAGAAGAACTAAAGAACCTCTTGATGAAAGTGAAAGAGGAGATTGAAAAAGTTGGCTTAAAGCTCAACATTCAGAAAACGAAGATCATGGCATCTGGTCCCATCACTTCATGGCAAATAGATGGAGAAACAGTGTCAGACTTTATTTTTTCTGGGCTCTAAAATCACTGCAGATGGTGATTGCAGCCATGATATTAAAAGACTGTTACTCCTTGCAAGGAAAGTTATAGCTAAACTAGATAGCATATTGAAACGCAGAGACATTTTTTTGTCAGCAAAGATCCATCTAGTCAAGACTATGGTTTTTCCAGTAGTAATGTATGGATGTGAGAGTTGGACTATAAAGAAAGCTGAGCACCGAAGAATTGATGCTTTTGAACTGTGGTGTTGGAGAAGACTCTTCAGAGTCCCTTGGACTGCAAGGAGATCCAACCAGTCCATCCTAAAGGAGATCAGTCCTGATTGTTCATTGGAAGGACTGATGTTGAAGCTGAAACTCCAATACTTTGGCCACCTGATGTGAAGGGCTGACTCATTTGAAAGACCCTGATTCTGGGAAAGATTGAGGGCAGGAGGAGAAGGGGACGACAGAGGATGAGATGGTTGGATGGCATCACCGACAATGGACATGGGTTTCGATAGACTCCGGGAGTTGGTGATGGACAGGGAGGCCTGGCACGCTGCAGTTCATTGGGTTGCAAAGAGTCGGACACGACTGAGTGACTGAACTGGAACTGGAAGAGAAATATGAAGCATAAGATAGATTTATTTTAATCAAGTAAAGATGAGAGGTCAAATAAATCCAGACAGAGGAAACAACATGTGGAAATTAACTGTGATGGGCAGGACAATGTTAAGTATAAGGAAATGAAGCAGCTCACTATAGTTGTTAGGACCCAAACAATAAGAGGCCTTGTGGGTCATTTTAAGGAGTCATCTTCCCTCAACAATGAGAGTATCAAAAACCCATTTAGAAGATGTCAGTGTTGAAAAGATCACTTTGATTTCTGTGGATTGGAGAGCCCAGTGTCAGACTTATGCTGATAGGTAAACTAGTTAGAAGGCTTTTTCAGAAGTTTAGTAAATTTCTGATAAATACCTTGAACTAGAGTGTTGGGGTGGGTACAAAGAAAAGTGGATGATTCTGACAATGCTTTAGAGATGGCTATACAAAAGGCAGTGCAAGAAAGATAAGAACTAGGATGACTTCTAATAGTTCGGCTGAGAAATTGTGTGAATGGTAGCATTATTTAATAAAAAAGGACCATAATCTTGTTTTTTTTTCATCGTAGGATATGGGTAGAAATAATGAGTAAATTGATGAAGTCCCAGCATGAAATTTCTAGGAGGTGGATGAATGTATTCATCTCATACTCAGAAAGGAGAACAGAATGAGAGATAATAAACTGTAAATAAATTGTATATGGGTAGAAGTTAAGGCTGTGGGAATGGACCAGATTGAATATAGAGGAGAAAGTGAAGAGTCTCCAGCCATGTGAAAATCTATACTTAATCCAAGTTATAAGCTGAGTCTGCAGAACATCTAGAGAAGTCATTAGAAGTTAAAAGAAAACCCAAGATGGTACTACATCACAGAAGCAAGTGAAGGAAACTGTATACATTTCCTACCTCATAAATAATATGTGAGGTGGTTTAAAAGTACATTTAAAGAAACAAGGTAAAGTTAAACTGGGCCAGAATTACGAAAGGGTGGGGCATTTTTCATTTTATACAGTGCTTTACAGTTGCTAAATATAGACAACAAATTTGGTTCTAAGGTGCTTTGTCTCCTATTGCATTCTGGAATGTGGAAAATGGGGACTAAATGGTATCTGTCTGACAGTGTTGGTGGGAAGAATAAAGAAGCTAATGCCCATTACACATGCGCAGTCTCAGCAACTGGTCCAGGTCACCATGGTTATGAGAAGCTGTGATGCTGGAACCAAGGTCACGGTGCTAGAAGATATGTTGTCTCAAGGACTGCAATGAGATATTTTGATTGTGTGCTGTCTTTGAGAAAAGTCAGCCTATTGTGCTTATGTTGTATTTCCAGTGCCTGAAACACTGCCTGACACTGAGTAGCCTCAGTGATGCTATTTAATTCATTCTCCTCAAGTACTGCTTATAATTAAAAAAACCCATGCTCAGAAATTACAATGATGCATGAGCTAACTATTTTCAGTATAGGTGTAAAAGTTTACTCATAAATAAGTGTGCTTTTCTAAATTACAGTCCGTTGATGACAATGAAGCATAGCGAATTAGATGAACATTTCACAGTCACTAATTAGCTCTTCCTCAGGGACCATGTACAGGGAGGTGAAGGTTTTCTACCAGTGAAAAATCCTAAAAACTACTGTATGTCATTTCCTGAAGGCAGACAATTAAATAATCACCTGGTTAACCTAGAATTGTGTTTTTAATTAATGGTCCAAACTTATGTTCATATTACCAACTTTTCTAGATAAGAAGAGCTGAGATACTCAGTAGTATCTGAATATCTACTTCTTCTGCTTCCATTTCTTTCTTCCAGTGAAAAAATAGCAGCTTTAATGAAAAGTAGCCTGTGGTCATTATTCCTGCCCCCTAACCTGGCATATCTGGACTTGAGCAATCTCTGTGGGAGTTAATTAATCAGAAAGCAGCACCCACTGACTTCTGTACTTCTGTGATATTAATAAAATAAGAAAGTAGCCAGTGTAAGCTACAATCAGCTAATACATGCATTCAATCAATGAGTACTGATTAAATATTCAACACAGCATTGAGTAGAAAACAACCTGAAACCAGAAACTAAAAACACATACAATATCACTTACTATTTACACTATTTTAAGCACTTTGTAAGTACTATGAAATTTAATTGTAAGAAACAGCAAATCTAAAAGCTATATACTGATGGGTAAAGAACTGAGTCACTTAGTGCTGGTGGTGGTTTAGTTACTCAGTGTGTCTGACGCTTTGCCCCCTGACAGACTGTAGCCCACCAGGCAGCTCTGTCCATGGAATTTCCTAGGCAAGAATACTGGAGTGGGTTGCCATTTCCTTCTTACGGGAATCTGCCCAATCCAGGGATCGAACATACATCTCTTGCATTGGCAGGTGGAATCTTTACCAATGAGTCACATGGGAAGCCCCAGCTGAGTAACTTGCTTGGGGTTAAATCTTAGTAAATGGTGGAACCACAAAGCACCCCAAGAATTTTGACCCCATGAACCTCACTTTTAACCACTGCTTTCATCAGAGCAAGAATATTCAACCATATTTAACCTTGAAAGTAATGCTTCACCTCTTATTACTATATAATATAGAGTTCCAGGCCAGAAAATGTTTACAACACTTTGGATAGGCTTTAAAACATTGTATTATTTCATCTGTCCCTTCTGAAATATACAATATTGAGTATTTTCCAATTCATATGACAGGTTATTTGTTTGTTTGCTTGCTTTTCAAAGGTTTCAAATCTTCAAAGTAAGAACTGTTTTTTCTTTTATACTTAGCTCTGAATTTGAATTCAAATTACAAAAACAATGACAAATATCTAGCTCCACCTATGGCTTAAACTAGATTCTCATATGCAAATCTTCCAGCATTTGGGGAAAAAAAAAAAAAAGCGGTCTTTTACTTATTTTAAATTTAATAATGTATTTCTTTGGTCCACATACAATGAATGATCTTTGGGGTATAAAAGTTGCAAGCATCAATTGTAATTTAATTTTTTATACTTGATATCTTATATAGTCACCATAGCATGACTTTATCTGTTATGAGGTAGTTAACAGCATTGAAAATTATATACCACACTATGAACTCTGCTTGAATTACAATATGTTTTTACATTAATTAAATATAAGGAGAGCATATAGCCTCTGCAGCTGTGTCCTCTCCAGCCCTGAAGCCATCGGCAAAAGATGTTTTATAAATGCAATAGCTAGCATGATTTGTGCACTATTTACCACTTTTATGTAGTCGGAAAAATATTCTTTGCAAGACCAATTTGATTTTAAACTATATTCACTCATGTCCTAATGAGACACTCTGAATAGAATATGAGAACTCTTCAGCATTTGTGGAAATATAAAACTAAAGATAACTAAAGCCTTAGAGTACTGGAAACACTAGAATCCATTTAGAAATTTAGAAGTAACAGAGGTTTCTCACCTAGACTAATAAACATTCCAGGAACTGTGTATTACAATCCCATGAGGATTCTGTTTTTTGAGGACATTTCTCTGGAGAAATATGTGATCCAAACCTAAAGTCAAAAAAGGTCTTGGTAAGAACCCACTTAATAAAATAAGCACAGATTACCTTTTAACAGCACTTTTTCTAAAAGATTTCAATTATTCAGTAAGTATGCTTTAAACCATGAGTTTTTTCCATTATACCGTGGATTGGCTTGAGAGGGATTCATAAAGCGCTGAAACAGAATAACTTGATATGTATGAATATGCATACCTGGAAAGAAATATTGCATGCTATTGTAATGTTTCTGTTCTGCTGAAGCAAAAACTCCCCTAAAACTGTTAATATTACCTTATTCCTAACAATGGTAACCATATATATATTGCTTTTTTATGTTGTTACTGATATCAAGAATGGATTGTTTAAAAACAGAAAGGTAGTTTTAAGGAAAACTCGATTTACTATATTTATCTATTTCAGTTACCAACAAAGGAAGAAATGTCATGCTGTATCCTCAGCTAGTGTTGACTGATAAATGCAATTTACAGTACAAATAAGACACTCTGACACTCTCTTAGACAGTGTTTTCCAGAGCCACTCCATTTTTCTTCTCCTTCTGCATGACCTTTATTTTACCTTCAGTCCCACCATTGTGATCCCAGACACCTATGAACCAATCTATTGTTTAAATATGACCCGTCTTACATAAAAATGTTTGATGACAGTGATCATGGAATTTCATGTTCCTTGCCAGCGTAGCTATTTGCACAAAACGGTATTTCTAAACAATGTTTATCCAAAGTATAGAATGCATGATTCAGTTCAGTCACTCAGTCGTGTCCAACTCTTTGCGACCCCATGAACTGCAGCACGCCAGTCTTCCCTGTTCATCACCAACTCCGGGAATCCACCCAAACCCATGTCCATCAAGTCAGTGATGCCATCCAACCATCTCATCCTATGTAGTCCCCTTCTCCTCCTGCCCCCAATCCCTCCCAGCATCAGGGTCTTTTCCAGTGAGTCAACTCTTCGCAAGAGGTGGCCAAAGTATTGGAGTTTCAGCTTCAACATCAGTCCTTCTAATGAACACCCAGGACTGATCTCCTTTAGGATGGAATGGTTGGATCTCCTTGCAGTCTAAGGGACTCTCAAGAGTCTTCTCCAACACCACAGTTCAAAAGCATCAATTTTTTGGTGCTCAGCTTTCTTCACAGTCCAACTCTCACATCCATACGTGACCACTGGAAAAACCATAGTCTTGAGTAGACGGACCTTTATTGGCAAAGTAATATCTCTGCTTTTTAATATGCTGTCTAAGGTGGTCATAATTTTCCTTCCAAGGAGTAAGCAATACTCATGGTAAATGATCCTAGGTTTTTATAAAAAACTAGTATTTTTACTTTTTAAAGCAAGTTACAAGTCATTTTTGTTAAAAGATATCTATGATATGACCTTGTTTGTATGTATGTATGTGTTAGTTTCTGCTATATAGCAAAGTGAATCAGTTTTACATACATCCACTCTTTTCCAGTTTCCATTCCCATATAGGTCATTACAGAGTAGTGAGTAGAGTTCCTGGTGATACATAGAAGGCCCTCATTAGTTATCTATTTTATATTATATGGTAGTGTATATATGTCAATCCTGGTACCAAAACTTACTACAATGCTGTAATAATCAAGATAGCAGGGTACTGACATACAAATAAATATACAGATAAATGGAATTGAATTGAGGATCAGAAAAAAACTCATGTATTTATGTCTGTTAAATTGTAACAATGTTGCCAAGAATATTCAATGGAGGAAAAAACTAGTTTTGCAAGAAATGACACTGGGATGCTTAGATATGCCCACACAAAGCATAAATATGGACCCCTACCTCACACTCTATGCAAAAATAAAAGCAAAATTAATTATAGACATAAAAGTAAAATCTAAAGCTGTAAAACTCTCAGAAGAACACATAGCAGTAAATCTTCTTGACCTTGGGTGAGGCAATGGTTTCTCAGAAACAAGACCAAAAGCATAAATGATTTTTTTAAAAGTTAAATTGGGTTTATCTCTGGGTTCAATTATCCTCCAATTAAACAATTGTTGGAGCTTGGAAGCAGTGTTTATCATAACATTACACATTATGGTTAAAAAATAGAAACAATCTAAGTGGCCAACACTGAGGATTTGATTTTAAGACATATTTTATATGGGGCTTCCCTGGTGGCTCAGACACTAAAGAATTTGCCTGCAATGTGGGAGACCTGGGTCAGGAAGATCCCCTAGAGGAGGGCATGGCAACCCACTCCAGTATTCTTGCCTGAAGAATCCCCATGGACAGATGATTTTTTATAACATCATAATTTATATAATCATTAAAAGTGATGTTGCAGGAAAAAAATAAGAAAGATAAATTGGATTGCATCAAAATTTTAAATGTCTACATTTAAAGAAACAAAAAATGTCAAAAGAAAAACCAACAAAGTGTGATATTTGCAAATCATAAATCTGATAAGGATCTTGTATCCAGAATATATGAAAAACACTAACAATTCAATAATAAGACAAGAAATATTATTCAAGAATCAGCAAAATATTTGATTAAACACTTCACCAAAGCTGATATTAGAATGACTAATAAGCAAGTGCAAAGATGCACAATATCAACATTCACCAGGAAAATATGTATCAAAATCACAACAAAATTCACAATCCACAACAAATCAGAACCATTTTCCATCTATTAGAATGGCCATAAACCCAAAGACAGACAGTAACAAGTATTGATGAGGATGTAGAGAAAGTAAAACTTTTGTGTACTGCTGGTGGGACTGTAAAATGGTACATCCAGGTGCTTTGGAAAAGAGTTTGGCAGTTTATCAAAATGTTAAAATTAGATTCCCCATGTAACTTAGCCATCCCAATCCTAGGCATCTATCCAAGAGAAATAAAAATATGTGACCACAGATTGATTTGTACACAGATGTCCATAGTAGCATTATTTATAATGGTAAAAATGTGGAAACAACCCAAATGTCCATCAGTTAGTGAACAGATAAATGAAATGTGGCATATTTAAAAATGTCAAAACATTCAGCAATAAAAACACATGCTACACATTCCTTATCTCAAGGAAATGAAAGAAGCGTGACACAAAAGACCACGTATTACATGATATCATCAATGTGAAATGCCCAGAAAGGCAAAAGTGTAGAAAAGGCAAAATTTGTAGAAAAGCAGATTAGCAGAAATATGGAGTGACCACTATTGGACAATCTTTCTTTATGGGGTGAATGAACTTCACTAAAATTGTGATGGTTATGCAACTCTGTAAAAATACCAAAAAACACTGAATCTTATTATCTGAAACAGCCAAATTCCATGTATATAAATTAAATCTTAGAGCTGTTAAAAATATTTGGAGACTCTTCCTAGCAAATGTTGTGGTAATACAAGTGGTAACATTTTTGGTATTGTTAGTTTCAGGCTGTTTTCTGTGTGTTGTGGGATTTTAAAAAAATGAGTAATTATGTGCTATGCTGTGCTTAGTTACTCAGTAGTGTCCAACTCTCTGTGACCCCATGGGCTGTAGCCTGCCAGGCTCCTCTGTCCATGAAATTCTCCAGGCAAGAACACTAGTGTGGGTTGCTATGCCCTTTTCCAGGGGATCTTCCCAACCCAGTGATCGAACCCAGGTCTCCCACATTGCAGGCAGCTTCTTTATTGTCTGAGCCACCACGGAAGCCCAAGTAATTATGATATAATTTTATCATCCTTTGTGCCATTGAGAGCAAGAATCTCAGTGTGGAAAAGATGATAGAAACAGAATGTAAGAGACTTAAGATAAAAACCTATAGTCCTAAATATGGTTAGAATGATCAATCCCTTAAGTATCAATTTATGAAGTATATCACAAGCATATAATTGTAGATATAAATATAGATAGATATAGACTGAAATATAGACAAATTTATTGCAAGATAATCCAATGAAGAGGCCTAGATATAATGAGCAACTGATCATAGGTGGGCATCCACAATAACTAGATAGTATTCTTGAAGTAGCAATTTAAAAGGCAATTAAAAAATAAAAAGCATTCTAGAGAAATGGCAGATTACAGATGTGGGGCAGGAAGTATACAGGTTGACTCTAAAAACATCTTAGTCCAGATAGTGAAGACACACTCAAAGACTACCAGGTCCTATCCAAAAGACTCAAGAGACAAAGTGAAGAGGTCTTATGTGAACAAAGATGGAGACTTTTGAGCTTCAAGATAGTAATGACAAAGTTTAAATTATAATTTTTTTTAAAAATTCAATCCCTTTAGAGAACTATAGTGAATTCATTATCTTTAAAAATGGTACTTATTCTGCCTTATATGTATTCAACACTAGATAACCAATTAACAGATTAGGAAAAGAATTCCTTCATAGAAGTACTCCTACTAGTAAATGAGAAACTGAAAGATTTGCAATCCCCAATTAATAAGTGGATCTAGATAGTAAATAGCAACAACTACGATGTCACAAAAAGACAGCCAAATATTAAGTTCCTCCTGATTGAAGAACAGAATACCACCTCTGCTAAAAGCATAGAATCTGAGTTGGAAAATGCCTCTAGATCCAAGTGTCCATGTGTAGACCACACAGAAATGTGTTGAACCGCATTATTAATATTCCATCAACTAAATCCAGACCAGCCACCTCTACAGGTCGAACATCCTTTGTTCTTTAACAGATAACTCAGAGAAAAAAAATATGAATGGAAAAGGAACTTCTGGATTAAAAGAGAGTTAAAAATATAACCAGTTTTCCAAATTGGCAAGACTAACCTCTACTGTATAAGGATACACATTTGAGTGATAGAACTATACAACCATATAAAGAAGTGACTAGTATAGCATTCAGAATAACAGCTACTTTTAGATCTATAACAAGCACCAGATCATGGAGGAACATCTGTGGTGGCTGGCAAAATTTTGTTTCCATTTAGGTGCTGATCACAAGTGTTTATGTATTATTATCTCTTTAAGGTGTATATTGTATATATTTGTTTCTATTTTTGTTTTCCAGTAAGAAGGGAAATACAGTTCTTAAAGAGAAAACATTTGCACTTCCAACACAATGGAGAAAATGAAGGTAAATAAAATACAGTCAAGAAGGAAAAAATGCTTAATAGCAAGAAAATTGTAGAAAAGAAAGCATGAGCACAATGAAAAATGAGGCCATTAGTAATAGTACTTTCAAAATCATTGTAATTACTTCAGCTTACCATACCTCACAAAGTTTAGAGTTGAATTTTCACACTAATCTTAGCTTCCAAAATTCTCACTGTATTTCAGAGTTTTCCAGACTTTGAAATCTTTTGATTATGTGTTGCCGTTTTCACCAGCATTCACCACAGATCTTTTGTTTGATTGGTTGTGTCTATACATTTTACATTTCTGATATTTATAGTGAAAGTTAATGTTAGAGACTCCTTGGAAGGAAAGTTATGGCAAACCTAGATAGCATATTGAAAAGCAGAAACATTACTTTGCCAACAAAGGTCTGTCTAGTCAAGGCTATGGTTTTTCCAGTGGTCATGTGTGGATGTGAGAGTTGGACTGTGAAGAAAGCTGAGCGCTGAAGAATTGATGCTTTTGAACTGTGGTGTTGGAAAAGATTCTTGAGAGTCCCTTGGACTGCAAGGAGATCCAACAGACCATTCTAAAGATCAGCCCTGGGTGTTCTTTGGAAGGAATGCTAAAGCTGAAACTCCAGTACTTTGGCCACCTCATGAGAAGAGTTGACTCATTGGAAAAGACTCTGATGCTGGGAGGGACTGGAGGCAGGAAGAAAAGGGGACAACAGAGAATGAGATGGCTGGATGGCATCACTGACTCATTGGACATGAGTTTGAGTGAACTCCAGGAGTTGGTGATGGACAGGGAGGCCTGGCGTGCTGCGATTCATGGGGTTGCAAAGAGTTGGACACGACTGAATGACTGAACTGAACTGAACTGAATGTTAGAGAAATTTATCTAGACTTGTTATAAATTAGTTTTTTCCCCTCTGAGTGCATATTTGAAGCAATATTACTCATTACTTCATCTCTGAAAAAAAGTTACGTGTCCTTACTTAATGCCATTTCTAATTTATGTAGTATGTCTTTAAGTAACTTTTAGAAGTGTGTGTGTATTAGTTGGTTTTATCATTTTGACAAATTGATAGAAGATTTTTGAACAGATATTTTGGGTTTTCTCTTCTCAGTGGCATCAGAAAACTTGAGTTTTATAAGGTTATAACTTTTCTCTTTCTCAATTATATTTAGTCTATAAAGGTTTTTTAGAACTGAAATTAATAATTGATTTAAATATCCCAGATAAGTTAAAGTCTCCATAAAACAAAAAATATTTTACATTGCTAGAGAATTAGATCAAGTAAAATAAACAATTTGTATTTAAACATAAATCTATATATTTATACTAAATATCTTAAATATTTATTTTAGAAAACACATCTTATGATTTCTATGTCATATGGTTATTGGAAGTGAATTCTAGTCTGAGACTCAATACTAACTAATTTTGGGAAATCACAGGGTGCCTTACTTCTCTCATTACTTGATCATCATGTGATTTTCCCTGCTCTTTACTGATGTGGCCACTGCATTTCTAAAGTGAATTATTTCCTCATCAAACATAAGTAAAAGTTGGCATCCTTCAAAAATTCTGCTTACAAATTTCAGCAGTTGAAAATTGCTTTGCCTATGTTATCTAAACTGTTTCAAAAACTACTTTTATGCTTATCATTGACATTCTCTCCTTTCCCCTATATTCCTTATGGAACTTTTAAATTGGATTTTTAAGCATCCATGTGCTCATCCTTCAAAAACTTTTAGCTTTCATAGCTTCTACTGTCTTTATCAGTTTAGTTGACACCTCTTTCCTAATTCTCATCACTTCAACTACCAAAGCCATTTTGTATTTTACTATGATCACCTGATTTTTTCTTTTGGAACACTTAAATTTCTAGAAAAAAATACAAATTCTTATTTTCTCCCCTAGCTTTCCCACAAATGGATATGCATCCACATATGCAGCCTTATGTGGATACATATCCTCATTGCATATTCTTATAGTTGATTAACTACTATGAATTTTCCAAGCCATTAATAATCACATACAGTTATTAGTGTTATAACAGAGTCCTGACTACAGCAATTTTTTCCCTTAATTTAGTGGTTTATTTCCTCATGTAAAACTAAAGTATATGTATTCCAATCCTGGTATGTCTGCTCTACAAAGTCATTAAGGCATTAAGCTCCTATTATTTATCCTTTCTATCACCATCTTAAGCACACGTCCTCTGCTCTCAGAATCACAGGATGGCTGCTGGATTTCCAGCCATCACATCCATTTTCTAGGAAGGGAAGGGACACAACAAACAGTTCTCTCAGCCAAGTCTGAGCTCTGTAAGAGTTATTTTGATAAACGCATTCAATTGCTTTCACTTATAGCTCATGAATCACTCTTCAAGGCAACTCAGGTGAAAAACTATAATCTTCCACCTAACACACTGCTGTTCCAAATGAAATCAAAGCTCTATTATTGCATTTTGGAGGGTAGTTTATGCCCAAATGGGCACTTCTATTTCCAAAGTATCAGTTTATTAACAGATTCATACAAATCTGATGTCTACATTTTCAAAAGCCAAGTTCTTTTTACTAGCCTTAATTGTAATTGCATTACACTGCAATTAATATGATCTAATGTAGATTATAGTTACTTTATAAACCTTTACTTAAAGTTTATAACTTGAGTTTGTCACCTAAGTATTTGTTATGTATTCTCTTTGTTATCAAAACAATGTCATCTATGAGTTTTAGCTAACTGGATGGAGAAGTTTCCAGTCACTTGCCTCTCTTTCTTATCACTACAGGAACACACATACACACACACACCACACACTCTCTCTACTATATGCATGAATCTAGCTACTGAGTTTCAAAGATGCTTAGGGAGATGCAAACTGAGAAGAATAAATAGTTTAGACAAACTAATATAAAATTGGTATTTGAGAATGCTATTTTAAATATATCATCAGTTTAACTCAATTTTTGCAAGAAAATTATTTTCCATATCTAGAGTGTCCAGGGAATTTTGTAGTACTTTTCCAAAACAGAAAGTCTTTTTTTAAATTCACCTAAAATAGATTTATAACCAATATTTTAAGCTTGCTTGGAATTGCAGATTGAAAACAAATATAAAAATACATTAAACTAATATTTTATCAATATTGAACAAAAGTTAGATTATAATGGCACTTATGTGTTTATTTAAAAAACAAATATTATAGATGTAATATCCTTCCATATATATATTTGTCCAAGAACATTTATGAATGCATGCATAATGAACAACTTTCACAGCATAGCTATAAAGAACATTACTTTTGTAACAAGTATGTGAAATTTCATAAATTTTCTTTAAGACTTCTTAAATATGACATATTATATATTATATGTTATGTAACACACTATATATAAAACATTTTTAAAAGAACAGAAAAAACTAAGATTTTTAAGAGATATGAGCCATATCGCAGACTTGCCAAATGTTAAAATTTTGCTGTAATTGCTTCAGCTATATTTTCAATGAATAAAACATGACAGATAAAATCAAAATCTTCCTTGGTTTGTATACATTTAAAATGTATGGATCCACAAAACATATAATATCATGTCAGTGTTCTTTTTACATCTTTGCATAAATGTTTAATATTGTTTTTATAATTCTATAACTGACTTTATAATCAACATTATTTCTGAGATCTACTCTTACTAATACTTCAGTTTAGTTCATTTATTTTTAACACTTACATAGCATTCCATTACAGGAATATTTCAGACTTTGTTTACTGGTATGTTTCCTGATGTTGAAGTAAACATCTTTTACATAAGTTTTTCTTAAGGTACATGTTCAGATCTAGTATTGCTAATATATTCACTGTCATAAAATATTTACATCTTAGGCTTTGAAATTGCCAAATTTCTCAGATGTCTAGTTTATAGTTCTATCATGAGTATAAGATAATTCTGATCTTCCAATATAATGACCAAGTCTTTGTGATCAGATATCCATAGGTTGAGGAGCTTGTTTCTGTTGCCTATTATTTCTGATGTTTCTTAAAGGTAATGTGTCTTGTTTCCCTATGTGCCTGATTAACATAGACTATATATTCTATGTTGCATTTGAAAATGGTATTTGCTGAAATAATATAAGATACAGGACTACAGCTTCATCTTCTAGTCTATGATTTTATTTCTTTTTGCCCTACATTTGGAGGTAATGCTAATTCAGAGCCACATTATTGGTGTGAAATTCCCTGAAGAGCCAGGTGATAAGAAACCAGACTTCAAGTTTCTCTGAATCATGGGAAACATATAGTGGAGATTCATGTGGACTGTGTAGACATTTGGGATTCCAACTCAAAGTTAATGGTGGCCAGATAGTAACAAGTCAACGGAGGCATGCAGAGTACAAAACTTAAGACAGCCTTCACTCCTAGGGGTACAAATGCAGACAGAACCCTTTAAAAGACTGTAGGATTCAGAAATAACTAACCTCTGAAAGACACCAAAATGTAGTCTATATTGGAAAATTATCAATTTTCTTACCATTATGCTTTGAGGCATTTACAACTTTAGTAATTTGTAATGTTTTATTGTCATATAAACTATTTCAATCCATTTTCAATCTTATTTTCTTCCACTAATCTGATTTTTTTCTTTGACCCCTGGGAAAATACCATACTTTTTAACATATCATTATCTTCTGCGTGGCTTGTTTTCGAAACTGATCCCAAAATACTCTTGGCTCTATACCATTCCTTATGTTTAAGCATTCCTCCAGAAAAACTGTTGGAATCACATTGAAATTGTACACTAATCTGCTGAATTTGACAGCTTTTCAAAGTTGAGTCCCTCTATTCATGAATTTGGTATTTCTTTCCATTTATTCAGACCTATTTTTTCTGTTTTTCACAATGTTATTGAGGTATTAGTGTACAGTAAATTGTATATATGTAAAGCATACAAAAATATGAGATTTAAACACAAATATATATGTAAATCCATGAAACCATCATCACATCCAAAGCAATGAACATTTTCTTCATCACCAAAATATTCTTCCAGTCACTGTGTAAAATATCTTTCTCTTCAAACCCACCTACAGGCAAACATGGATCTGTCTTCTAGCTCTATAGATTAGATTTTATTTTCTAGGATTTTATATAAATGAAAACAATCACTGTGTACCCCTTTTTTGTCATGTCTTTCTCATTCACCATAATGATTTTGAGATTCTCCCACATTATTGCATTTATCACAAATGTATCCCTTAATATTGATAAAAGTACTCCATTTTACGGCTGTAGTTTGCTTTCTTTTAATCCACTCATCTATAGACAGTCATTTGGTTTGTTCCCAGGTTGGGGGTTATTGAGAATAAAGCTGCTACCATCATGTGAACCTAAATCTTTGTTGGATATACATCTTAGATTTTATTGAATATCTAGGAGTGGAATTGCTATTATTGTATTATAAAATGTAGTTAATCTTTCTTGAAGCTGTTAGATTGTTTTCTGAAAATATTTCAAGACTTTACATTCTCATTGGCAGTATATGATTCCTATAATTTCTCAACATGCTTACAATATTCGGCATACTCATTTGAGTGAATGTGAACTTGTTTGTAACTCTGGTCGTTTTGAGCATGTGTAGTTTGGTAGTTTATATCAATCAACTGACTGCTGCTTTCATAAACATAGAGTTGTTCATGGTATTTCCTTGCTGTTGTTGTTCAGTCGCTCAGTCGTGTCCGACTCATGACTCCATGGACTGCAGCACACCCGCTTCTTTGTCCTTCATTATCTCTTGGAGCTTGCTCAGACTCATGCCTATTGAATAGATGATGACATCCACCCATCTCATTCTCTGTTGCCCTCTTTTCCTCTTACCCTCAACCTTTCTCAGCATCAGGGTCTTTTCCAATGACTTGATTCTTTGCATAGGTGGCCAAAGTATTGGAGCTTCAGCATCAGTCCTTCCAATGAATATTCCTTTAGGACTGACTGGTTTGATCTCTCCAAGGGACTCTCAAGAGTCTTCTCCAACACCACAGTTCAAAAGCATCAATTCTTTGGCCCTCAGCTTTCCTTATTTTCCAACTCTCACACCCATATGTGACCACTAGAAAAACCATAGCTTTGACTAGATAGACCTTTGTTGGCAAAGTCATGTCTCTGCTTTTTAAAATGCTATCTAGGTTGGTCATTGCTTTTCTTTGAAGGAGCAAGCGTCTTTTAATTTCATGGCTGCAGTCACTGTCCACAGTGATTTTGGAGCCCAAGAAAATAAAGTCTCTCACTGTTTCCATTTTCCCCCCATCTTTTTTCCATGAAGTGATGGAACTGGATACCAGGATCTTAGTTTTTTGAATGTTGAGTTTTAAGCCAGATTTTTCACTCTCCTCTTCCACCATCATCAAGAGGCTTTTGAGTTCCTCTTCTCTTTCTGCCATTAAGGTGGTGCCATCTGCATATCTGAGGTTATTGCTATTTCTCCGGGCAATCTTGATTCCAGCATTAGATTCATCCAGCCCAGCATGTCATATGATGTACTCTGCATGTAAGTTAAATAAGAAGGGTGACAATATACAGCCTTGACGTACTCCTTTCCCAATTTTGAAATTGTGTTGTTCCATGTCTGGCTCTAACTGTTGCTTCTTGAACTGCATACAGGTTACTCAAGAGGCAGGTAAGGTGGTCTGGTGTTCCCATCTCCACAGTTTGTTGTGACCCACGCAGTCAAAGACTTTAGCTTAGTCAATGAAGCAGAAGTAGTTTTTTTTTGTTCTTTTAACATCTAGGGGTTTGTAGTGAGCTCCTTTAATTCTCTGCTATAGACAATTTTACTTTATATTGTTGTTGCTAGTCTGACTAGAAGTTTACCAATTTGATTGACACAACAGAAATTTTAGGTTTCACTGGTTACTTTATTTGCTTTTTGTTTTCAAATTCATTGATTTTTATTTTATCTTTATTTTTTCTTTCCACAGTTTTTGTTGAGTTTAATATGTTCTACCTCTCTAGTTTTTTAAAAGTATAAGATTATATGACTAATTTGAGATCTATTTGTTCATTTTATAAAATTTTAATTTATTATTTACTTATTCTCTCTACTTCAATTATTATTTACCAGTCCAACTCTAACAAATCTTCCTGTTTAAATGGTTTGAGTATGACTAAGGAAGTACTTGAACAGCTTTTTTTATTTGATTCATTTCCTCTTTATTGCAAGATGTTCAATTAACTTTACAATAGATCTGCATTTAATTTAAAATGCTTAGGACGTATGTTACATTGACTCTATGGGCCACTGGAGTTGGTATCGACAAATGCCAAGGAATATTGGTGTCCCTATTTTATCTTAAGAATGGATTATTCAGTAAGTTTTGAAAGCCAAGTTTTCCTTATTAAGTTAAATGTTCTATTTCCCCATATGTATTTTATAGATTTTCCAGGAAAAGTGTATTATGATAAAACTAAATTCCATAGTAACATGCATGAACTAAGCCTGAGATGAATGTGTTTATAAATAGCCAGTGTACCCCTGACTGGTTTCCTAGAAGGTTATTTAACATCCTTCAGCTTCAGAATATATGTAGAGGATTGATTGGGCCATTTAGAAAAACTTGCCAGCTTTCATTATAAAGCCCTATGAATGTGCCTAAAATTTACATGATTTTTTATTACATATTTACCTTCGATAGAGAGCAAGGATTAATAAATGTTTACTCTCAGCTAACTGATCTGCTTCTCTCTTGACCAACCTCTTCCTATGTGTACAGCTGCAAATAGCTCGTATTATTTTTCCAGAAATTTCACACACACACACTGCATGATATAGTTTACTCTTAAGTCATAAATATTAAATGAATATATAAGGAGAAAAGATGTTTAAGTAATAATGATAAAAAACAGCACAAATAGATAGCAGTAAACACTGTATTTAGCACATGATAGTAATTATCTTACAAGCCCTCATAATAAGCTTGCAGATAAATTCTATTGTCATTGTATAAACAAGAATGTAGAGGAATCTCAAGAAACTTGACAAAACTAGCAATAAGCAGGGCAGAGATTTCTTTGTCCTCGAAGTCAAATTGCTTTCTGTTTTTCTTTGACATTTATAAAATCCTGAGGCACACACTTACTTTTAGTTTTTCAAGGCAAATAAATAAAAAAGAAACTTCCATATAAATTTGGAGCTTAGAACAGTGTGGTGTTAATCTACTGCTTTCTCAAATTCTGATTCTAAGAATATGTAAATTGAAGCTGTGCAATGCCATTGGGTTTTCATATTAAGGGGATATTCACAGAATATGAAGTATCAGAAAAATTTAAGCATGTTGACCTGATTGGCAAACTTTTTAATCTGCTCATGTGTTGCTGGTGTGGGTGAAACACAAGAAAGAAAGAGAAAACAGAACAGAGCAGTGCAGAGAGGCTAAAAGGAATGAAACTGAGCACAGAACAAAAAGACAGCAAATGGCAGTCCTCATCAAATTTTTATGCTTTCCTTTCCTTTCTCATTTTTTTTCAGTTCTTCACCTTTGGTAACTGTAATATATTATACTATCTTCATTCAAATCACTTCATAAATTAAATCTTTCCCTCCCATCTCCCACCAGACACTTTAGGATTAACATTTTATCTGAGTGCTACTCCAGGATAAAGACAATGAGGGGTGGTGGGAGAGCAAAACAAAGAAAAAAGAGGAAACCTTTACAACTTTAAGACAGGTCCACTTATTTATCCAATGTTTTGCATTTTTCTTTTGATTGGACAAGCATAGAATATTTCTAGCCAGCACCTCACAGCCTGTCAACACTCTAATACTTCATAATTTATAAAACAGCTTTCTTCCCCCAAAAGCTCAATTTACTTTACAGATATCTCACTGATGCTCATAATATTCCTTCAGGGAACTTAGGCAACAAGAATTATTATGTGTTTTACTAGGTAGGGGGAAAGGCTGAAACAACAATAATCCATTATCACTAGTGAGTTACAGAGAACCAGAAACTTCAAATTTAATGCTATTACCTCCCTGACTGCACAAGCTATGAAGAGAGATGAAAATGACTAAGTCCTGATACTCAGGAGATTAGAATTTTATAGGCAAGAAAAGTAGGTTAACACGTAGCTAGCTGTCAAATGCCTTCTTTGGGTCTCCATTAGAATGCCTAGTAGCCAACTCCAACTGAATATGATGCCCAAAAATAAAAAAAATCCTTGCCTTTCCTCTAAAACCACTTCTTTTTCTACTGTTCTCACCTTAGAAGGCAATGATCCACCTAGTTGATCAAGCTACCAAAGTGGTGGTCATTCATTTTTTTCCTTTCCTCCCTCTTCCCTCATCTCTAAGTTCTATTGGCCCTACTTCCAAGACTGATTCTATGCATATGCAAGTCTACCCTCTTCTTTGATGCAACTCTATATTGTCATCACCCATTCTAATGTCTGGTAATCTGACAAAATTAGAAAATGTTCCACATCTACTATTGCAGTGCCCTGGTGTTATCAGGATGAGTGGCAATATCATCGTCCAGAAGACTGTATAGTTCTCTCCCTTCTCCCTTTCTGATGCCTCCTCACCAAAACCCACACTTAACAAAACAGAAAGAGTAATAGTTTGAAAATTTTAATGGTAACTTTTATCCATTATACATATAAGCGATTGAAATAAATCAAGTAAAAATGTTCCATTTGCATTAGAAAAGAAATCCCTTCATTCATAGTCATATGATGCTTCTCAGAGATAATCACTTTCAATTCATTTGGTATTTGTCTTGTGTGGGTATATCTATAAAACATGTTACACTGACATAGAATACTACTTCTTGATTTTTCATTTTGCAACATTATCTATTCTCTTTCATCTATAGAAGATGAGGATTTGGCTCTCTTACCATTTCCTTCCGGAAACCACCTATTCACTTCTTACACCTTCATCCTTATGACATATTTTTATTGAAATGTTGATTATGTAGCTATGCAATATTTACATTATTCTGATGCATCAATGCTACTGATAGCCAAGCTATGCATGTTTCATTAGTCTAGACATTTACCATAAATTTAACCCCCACTGTCTACCAGCTGTGAGATTTTTCCTAAAAACATTCAAACACATTACACAGTCTCTCAATTTCATTTCACTTTCTTACAGAGATTTCCACTGTTATCCACTCAAAATTCAATCCAGATTGGTTAAACTTAAAACCTGATACACAGGTATCATTCTGGCATCCCTGTCAACCATCATCCTGAAAATCCTATTTGCTGTTCTTTAGAGCCTATGCTCCATTTTATGGAGCCCATGCTTCCTGTTTCTTGCTTTACTCCTTATTTTGTGGAGTACATCCTCTAATATAATGTCTTTCTGAGAAAGAATAAGAGGTAGAAACTTAAAACATCCTGTATATTTGAAAATTTCTTTACCTACTACTCTTAATTGATAATTTAGCAAAGTATAATATTCTAAACTCTAGAATATATAGCATTTCCTTCAGTATTTTAACAGCACTGCTTCATCATCTTTTCACTTTCAGTATTGCTGCTAAAATGTCTAAAGCCACTGCGATACTGAAAATTTGCATGAAACTTTATTATTTTAATCCTGGGATATCTGTCTGAAACGTTCTAACGTTTTCATCTATTAAGCTGGTTACATGGTGAGTCCTTTAAGCTTGGCGATTCATAACATTTAGTTCTGGAAAATGTAATCCCTTGACACTTTCTACTCCTCCACTTTCTCCAATTTTTTTCTTTCTAGAATGCCTACTATTTGGAGTATGGACCTGCTAATCAGATGGGCAGTCCTCTGATTTTTTTTTTTTTCTTTTTTCTCCTGTTTTCTGTCTTTTTATTTTTTTTGTTCTATTTTCTGGGAGGATTCCTCAATTTGATCATCTAATCTTTTTAATTGGCATTCTGTTCTGGTATCATGGTTTAATGTTTTAAGATGTCTACATTCTTGTATTTAATGGAAGATAAATTAGATTTCTTAAGGTTTTTTACTTCTTGCACAGTCTCAGGTTCCACCAATCCACTGTCCTTAAGCTCTGCAGTGATCTTTTAAAAATCTTAAATAATGTTCTTTTCTTGTGAAGGCTCTAATATCACCCTCTTTCACTTTTAATAAAGCCTACATTTTCATACCATGGGCCAGAAGTTGGAAGGTAGTTTGACCCTTGGTTATCTTTCCTAATTCACCTCATTATCATAGCTGATAGAAATTAAAATATCTGTTGATTAAATTACCATAGTTAGTAAGTTAGTGTTAGTCTCTCAGTTGTGTCCGACTCTTTGCAAGTCCATGGACTGTAGCTCACCAGGCTCCTCTGTCCATGGAATTCTCCAGATAAGAATACTGGAGTGGGTTACCATGTCCTTCGCCAGAGGATCTTCCCAAACCAGGAATCAAACCCAAGTCTCCTGCATTGCAGGCAGGTTCTTTACCATTTGAACTACCTGGGAAGCCCTAAATGATCCTGGCAAAATTCAAATATAAATTTACATAACCTTGAATCCATGACTTGTCCATTCACCATACTTTTTTCTTCTTTTTTGCTAGTGTAGACCTTTACTCTATTTCCCACTCCAAAACATTCTAACTACCTCTGCAAGCTGGTTTTCCTAAAATGTGGCCTAATCATGTATTTTTGCTCTAAAGTCATTCTGACTTCTCTATGATAAAGAAAAGTAAAGTATCAGTCTAGTAGTCAAGGCTCCCAACCAAACTCTCCAGTTTTACCCATAGAACTGGTTAGTAGTTGAAATGCATAGAAGAATCACCTTACCTGTTATTCAGTCAGTAAATGGACCCAATCACTGCACCATCTCCATTCAAGTAGACTAAGCAAGACAGACTTGTACTGAAAAGGTCATTTTCTAATGTTAAGATGTAGAGTGTCTGTTCACTCAAAAATTTAGTGTTGAAGAACATTTGCTTAAACGAGGACCAGAATCTCCCCGAAGAGAGAGAAAGTGCAAGTAAAGAAGGGGGTGGGGTGCTGGCAGTGCTGGGATATTTAAAGCTGAGTTTGGAAATAAGACTGCAGGGTGAGACAAAAGGGAATTGGGTTGGAAAAAGTTTAACCCAGAAACAGATTTAGTCCAGGATTGGTGGTTACACAAGAGTCCTGTTTTAGTGACAAGTAGGAAATTAAAAAACAAACAAACAACACAAAACATGAAGAAGAAAGGACTATACAGAAGGACACAATTCACCTGTCCATTCTTTTTCCTATTCTTCGAAAATTTTTGAATTCACTAGGACCACCCTTGTTCAGATCACTACTCATCTCTCCTGGGTGCTGCTGAAATGGCCTAATTGATCTCTACACATCCAATCTCTCTAGATCTAATCCATTCTTTACACAGCATTCAGAGTGATCTTTAAATTTGTATCTGACCATATCACTCTCCTGATGAAATTCTTTAACTTCCTCCAGTTGCTCTTGGAACAAACCCAGAATCTTTACTTGGACTAGGAGACCCTATATCTTTTAGCCCTGGATTGAGTCTATGGTATTTTTATATATTATTCTTCTCCCTGCATCTCTCTAGTCTGAAAATTCTAGTGCTAAATTCACCTTTCAGAACACAGCTTACCTGTGACCTCCAGAGGGGAACCTTCCCTAACCTAAAGATTACAGTAAACCATCATCGTATTTTCCCAAGGTACCTTACATTTTTCCTTAGCAGCACACATCACTCCTGTAAGTTTTTATCTGATATCTACCATCCCCTGGGTTGTAAGATACATAAAATAAGATTCTTAGACTCATAGCTGGTATAATAAATACTTAATTATTATAATAATAACAATAGCTAATCTTTGAACATGTAATGTGTGCCAGCTGCTCTGTGCTTTATTAGCCTTAATTTACCCCTTACATGACTTAGTAACACAATAGCAACAACAATTTTAGGTTTAAGAAAACTGAGATACAGAGATACAGATACAGAGTAATCACAGGAAAGCTTCAAAGCTCATGAGGCAGTAATGAGCAGTGATTCTAGAGTCAGGTTCAGTTCAGTTCAGTTCAGTCGCTCAGTAGTGTCCGACTCTTTGTGACCCCATGAATCGCAGCTTGCCAGGCCTCCCTGTCCATCACCATCTCCTGGAGCTCACTCCTCTGGCATCAGCTATATAATCTTAGGAAGTGACCGGTAATAGCAATATTTATCTAATAGACTTTCCAAGGGAATTAAATGAGAGCAAGAATAAATGGAATTATTCACCACTGAACAGTGTCAGACTTTATTTTGGGGGCTCCAAAATCACTGCAGATGCTGACTGTAGCCATGAAATTAAAAGACACTTACTCCTTGGAAGGAAAGTTATGACCAACCTAGATAGCATATTCAAAAGCAGAGACATTACTTTGCCAACTAAGGTCCATCTAGTCAAGGCTATGGTTTTTCCTGTGGTCATGTATGGATGTGAGAGTTGGACTGTGAAGAAGGCTGAGTGCCGAAGAATTGATGCTTTTGAACTGTGGTGTTGGAGAAGACTCTTGAGAGTCCCTTGGACTGCAAGGAGATCCAACCAGTCCGTTCTGAAGGAGATCAGCCCTGGGATTTCTTTGGAAGGAATGATGCTAAAGCTGAAACTCCAGTACTTTGGCCACCTCATGTGAAGAGTTGACTCATTGGAAAAGACTCTGATGCTGGGAGGGATTGGGAGTAGGAAGAGAAGGGGACGACAGAGGATGAGATGGCTGGATGGCATCACTGACTCAATGGACGTGAGTCTGAGTGAACTCTGGGAGTTGGTAATGGACAGGGAGGCGTGGCGTGCTGTGATTCATGGGGTCGCAAAGAGTCGGACACGACTGAGTGACTGAACTGAACTGAAAATCATTCAAATTTTATTTCTAGGGGTGTGGTTCAAATACTTCACTGTACCACCTCTAATTTTCAATTATTGAGATTTTAAACACATCAGCCCCTAGTAGTCTGAGTGGTACCTACTGGGGAACAGAATAAAAGTACTATTTCAGATGTACATGTTGTAGCCATTAGTTATGGGGCTGGGACATACGTACTACATATAGAGTGCAACCACTGAACTGCTGTGCAGGAAATCTGAGCTCTCTTAAATGAGTTGAGTGTGTCTCAGCATCTGGGGTCAATACACTAAACAAAGCGATGCTCTGAGTGCTAAAGTGAGAGGCAATATAATTTAGTATTTGAGCACCCCGTGGGCTTAAGATGTTTCCTTCTTCACATACTCTCCAGGTTTCAGATAATCAGCATTTGAATAGAATTTTCAAAGGAGCAAGTCTACAAAATCATCTTCCTGACTTTGTTTTTCCAAATCATTTCCCTTATAGAAGAAAACATGCATAATTCTAACTTAGTATGATAAAACTGAGAATGAAAGTCAGCGATGCCATGGCTATTTTCCCAATGTAAATGATAATGGACACTTATATGGGCAGCTCTTACCCTGGTTCCAGCTGTGAAAATATAGCAGCTAGAACCTTGGCACACCCGTCAGTCCTTCAGTATGCCTAGTGACTACACTAGTTCTGAAATACATGATAAGTAGAAAACAGCCCTTGTCTAGAACCTCAAGAGAGCTTATTATCTGCTCCATTAGCATGCCCACTCAAAGTAAACAGACTTCTAAGGGGTTTTTAGACTTGCTCTTCAATTTCTTCTACCCTCTATATGTTTTTATTTTCCTATTTTAAGAAGTGTTCACTGGAGACTTATACTCTTCTTAGGTAAAAATATGTAGTTATATGCATATGTGTATAGAAGCACATTAGAAGCAGCCATAAATTCCAATAGAATAGCATGAGTCTACACTAGATTCTGCTTATTGATGAACTGATTGATCATAGGAAGGACTAATTCAAAGGTATCAGCATTGACTCTATATACTCGTTTGAAATGATGAACTAACTGTAGGTAAAACAACTGCAGCTTTCTACTTCAAGACACAGTTGGTAAAGTCAACAAACAGTAAACGCTATAGTGCATGTGGAAAAAAAGGGAATCCTCCTACACTCTTGATCGGAATGTAAACTGGTACAACCACTACGGAGAACAGTATGGATGTTCCTTAAAACACTAAACACAGAAGTACTATATGATACAGCAATACTATTCCTGGACATACAAATGAAGAAGACTATAATCTGAAAAGATACACGCAACATAATGTACACTGAAGCACTATTTACAATAGCAAGACATTGTAAGCAACAACCTAAATATCCATTAACAGAAATGGATAAAGAAGACATGGTACATATATGTAAGGGAACATTACTCAGCCATAAAAAGATAAAAAATAACGTCATTTGCAGCAACATGGATGGACCTAGAGATTATCATACATGACTGTCTATAAGACAGATAACCATAAAGGACCTCCTGTATAGCACCTAGAACTCTACTCACTATTCTGTGATAACCAATATGAGAAAAGAATCTGAAAAAGAATGAACACATGTCTATATAAAACTGAATCAATTTTCTGTATCCCTAAAACTAACAAAATACTGTAAAATAACTATACTCCAATAAAAAATTTTTTTAAATACAGCAGAAGAAAATGGCAATTGAATGCAGTTTCATTTCTCTCCACTAATGATACCAGTTTATCTTCCTTTACTAGCTTTAATAGCTGCTAGAGTAAGAAATGCCTTGGTTCTGTGAAAGTCTACCTGAGACCAGCCTTGGAACCCATGGCACAGAATGTTAAAGCCTGAACTTTGGGGAAAATTATGCACTATGAGATCTGTGTATGCCAGGGAATATTTGAGATCAGTCTTCTGCTAATATGTTTTAATATGCCCATATTCCTCACCTACAGCATACCAAATGGTGCTGGAAGATTGCTATTCTTCTACAATACACAAAGCTAAAAGGCTGTAATTACACCCACACGTCAAAAGGGGGGCTGAAAACTTAGAGTTCCACACTCAGCCAATATATCACTCATCTATCTAGGAAAAAAGAAATTACTGTGGATATTCCAGAACCAAAGGTAAACAAGAAAGGCTTCTAACAAGACAAAAAGTAATAAAAAATAGAGACTATACCATAGATATAAAAGGAGAAGTCAGGGAATAATTGTAAGCAATGGTCCTTGAGATATACATATATTTGTCGAGTGTGTGTTTATACACAGTATATAACATAGTTTGTATATATAGGGCATCAGTTCAGTTAAGTCACTCAGTCGTGTCCGACTCTTTGTGACCCCCCATGGACTGCAGCATGCCAGGCCTCCCTGTCCATCACCAACTCCCAGAGTTTACTCAAACTCATTTCACTGAATCGCTGATGCCATCCAATTATCTCATCCTCTGCCGTCCCCTTCTCGTCCTGCCTTCCATCTTTCCCCACATCAGGGTCTTTTCAAATGAGTCAGCTCTTCGCATCAGGTGACCAAAGTATTGGAGTTTCAGCTTCAACATCAGTCCTTCCAATGAATATTCAGGACTGATTTCCTTTAGGATGGACTGGTTGGATCAGGGACTCTCAAGAGTCTTCTCCAACACCACAGTCCAAAAGCATCAATTCTTCGGTGCTCAGCTTTCTTTATAGTCCAACTCTCACATCCATACATGACCACTGGAAAAAACACAGCCTTGACTAGATGGACCTTTGTTGGCAAAGTAATGTCTCTGCTTTTTAATAAGCTGTCTAGGTTGGTCATAACTTTTCTTTCAAGGAGTAAGAGTCTTTTCATTTCATGGCTACAGTCACCATCTGCAGTGATTTTGGAGCCCCCCAAAAAATAAATAAATAAAGTCAGCCACTCTTTCCACTGTTTCTTCATCTATTTGCCATGAAGTGATGGGACCAGACGCCATGATCTTAATTTTCTGAATGCTGAGCTTTAAGCCAACTTCTTCACTCTCCTCTTTCACTTTCACCAAGAGGCTCTTTAGTTCTTCTTTACTTTCTGCCATAAAAGTGGTGTCATCTGCATGTCTGAGGTTATTGATGTTTCTCCCAGCAATCTTGATTCCAGCGTATGTTTCATTCAGTGCAGCATTTCTCATGATTTACTCTGTATATAAGTTAAACAAGTAGGGTGACAATATACAACCTTGACATACTCCCTTCCCGATTTGGAACCAGTCTGCTGTTCCATGTCTAATTCTACTGATGCTTCTTGACCTGCATACAGATTTTTCAGGAGGCCTGTCAGGTGGTCTGGTATTCCCAGGAATTTTCCACAGTTTGTTGTGATCCACACAGTCAAAGGCTTTGGTGTAGTCAATAAAGCAGAAGTAGATTTTTTTGCTGGAACTCTCTTGCTTTTTTGATGATCCGGTGGATGTTGGCAATTTGATCTCTGATTCCTCTGCCTTTTCTAAATCCAGCTTGTACATCTGTAAGTTCACGGTTCACATACTGTTGAAGCCTGGCTTGGAGAATTTTGAGTATTACTTTGCTAGTGTGTGAGATGAGTGCAACTGTCCAGTAGTTTGAGCATTCTTTGGCATTGCCTTTCTTTGGGATTGGTATCTACACTGACCTTTTCCAGTCCTGTGGCCACTGCCGAGTTTTCCAAATTTGTTGGCATATTGAGTGCAGTATCATCTTGTAGGATTTGAAATTGCTCAACTGGAATTCCATCACTTCCACTAGCTTTGTTCATAGTGATGCTTCCTAAGGCCCACCTGATTTCACATTCCATATATATAGGGCATATATTGCATATATTCATATACATGTGTGTCTGTATGTGCATATATATATATATATATATATATATATATATATATATATATATCCTTCTGGTGGCTTAGATGGTAAAGAATCTGCCTGCAATGCAAGAGAACCAGGTTCTATCCCTGGGTTGGGAAGATCCTCTGGAGAAGGGAATGGCTACCCACTCCAGTATTCTTGCCTTGAGAATTCCATGGACAGAAGAACCGGGAGGGCTACAGTCCACAAGTCACAAAGAGTCAGACACAACTGAGTAACACTTTCACTTTTTCATTTTCATATATATATTTATGAGATATATTCATACATATATGTTATCCTTCTCTGAACGCTTATTTGTAAAGAATCCACTGGCAATTCAGGAAACCCTAGTTCCATTCCCAGGTCAGGAAGATCCACTGGGGAAGGGCTAGGCTACCCAGTCCAGTATTCTTGGGCTTTCCTTTTGGCTCAGCTGGTAAAGAATCCTACTGCAGTGTGAGAGACCTGGTTCAATCTCTAGGTTGGGAAGATCCCTGGAGAAGGGAAAGGCTACCCACTCCAGTATTCTGGCCTGGAGAATTCCATGGACTGTATAGTCCATAGGGGACACAAAGAAACACGACTGAGTGACTTTCATCTAAATTTGAATGCATCTTGTATGAAGAACACACAAATTTTCAACAGTTATAGTATAGGGAATAGCTCCATCAGTTTTAGATATTACACACTTCTCTTAAATTGATCATTGGTCTGTTTATCTGGGTTCCTCTTACTTTACTGTCATACAAACAAATCAACTGCTATTTCCACAAATTTTACATTTTCCAAACTCTCTTATTAAAATGCAAATACTCAGAAAAGTGTCCTATAGCATGTGATTGTTCACTGTTCATGCCAAATGACTTGCTAAGGATTTGAATGTTTGCTATCGATCATGGAGTAGCGGTATGTGATACTAAAATCAAGTGTGAACATTTCTTTTTCCTCTAAAATCCATTCCACACACACATAGACTGTGAATTTTAATATACCTACCTCTGAAACCCAATTGAGAATCATAATCTAGTTAGCAGTCATTACAGATAAAATATTGATACATTATTCCTCACACCTGTCAAAATGGAAAAATACAAAAGTTGCATCTAACTGGTTTGTGAGATGACATTACAGTGCCCGAAGGGAATTTTACACAAGAAAGGTCAATGGATTTTGCTCACCGAGAAAGGAGAGTACCCGGGAAAAGACACTGTTATGGGGTGGGAGGTAACATGGTGGCGACGGCCACTGTGCAAACTGTGAGTTCAATTCTATGTTATAGTTAAATGAGCTAGAGGAAGCAAGTCAGAAGCAAGGCATTAACGATAAGGCAAAAGCAGCAAGGAAACACTGAAAACTCATCCGCTATTTGTCCTTACCTTAAACTGACGCTGAAAGTTAAATCTCAGCAGTACATGAAGCCCAATCAATGCTGTGGGAATTTAACTTGTGAACTTTTTAAAAACACTGATTCACTCTCTAAGCGGAAGTCCATTTCTTCTAGAAGAGTAAAATGTAATCTAGCTAATTAAGGTTGGGGCTTCCCTGGTGGCTCAAAGGTAAAGAATCTGCCTGCCAATGCAGGAGACAAGGGTTTGATCCCTGAGCAGAGAGGATCCCTGAGAAGGAAATGGCAACCCACTGTAGTATTCTTGCCTGGGAGATCACATGGACAGAGGAGCCTGGAGGGCTACAGTCTGCAGGGTCGCAGAGAGTCAGACACAACTGAGAAAGTAAACAACAACTAAAGTAAGGCTGACTTTGCACCCTTGAAAGTGAACTCAGGTTGTTCACATTTCATTTCCTGTCTCTGTGTAGGATCCATTTAGAGGGTACTTATGGAGCTCAGGACCTAGAGGAAGAGATCTCCTTGACAACTGTGAGAAAAAAACCTCTTCCCAAGAGACCTCTGCCAATGCCTTCCTCTTCTGTTCCATCTTTCCCTTCCTTCCTGAATTCAGGGGATCTTCATCTCTTCTGAACGGAAAAGTGGTTCTGCTAGACTATATAGTCTTTCTGTCTTACACCTGGGTGACAGTTTTATGGCATAAAAGTAAAAGATTTGGTATCTTTTTTCTCTGGTTATACAGCAATAAGTTTCCCTAAAACAAAGGATTGCTCATGTGCAACATCTGAAATGAGGAAAGGTCAAGGGATAAAAATGAAACGTGAATCAAGAAAAAAGACACCTCAAGTAATCCATAGAATATTACACCATTATTTAGCCACATTCTACATCCTAACTTAAATATTTGCATCATGACAAAGAAACTGATTCACTCTTTTTATACTCTTCATCTCAATGCCCCACTTCCCACTGCCTCCCTTCAGAGACACTGGGAAAAGGGTCTTTATCCAGATTCCATTGTTTCTGAGAAAGCGATCTCCACACACAAACTAACACATAGCAGTATGGGTGTTAGGTCTACCAGACGGCTTTCAATCAGGAACAAGCCAGGATGCTGGCCAAGATGCACCCTTTCCTCTAATCATGCCATTCCAGGGGATGATACATATAGCAATATGATTAATCCACTGGAATAGACAAGTACAGTGTTATGTTGTCATTACATAAAACCACACTCTATATAATGTATTCTTTGTACTTTTCATTTTAAACATTCAAATATATTTTAAAATAAAACTTGATGAACTTTTATCCCTTACTCTCCTGAGGCAGTCATAGTCATAGCATTTAGAAACTGGAAAAATTAAGGTAGGAAAATTAAATGATATCTAAAGAACAGTATTGAAAGTAAAATTTAAAACCAATGACTAATAATACCTTGGGAACATTTTTGTTGAATTATTTGGCTATTCTTGGGGAATGAGATGGAGAAATTCCAAATAAGTCTGCATAATGACCATATTCAATGTGAAGCATTTTTTTCTTTTTCAGCTTGCAAAATGCCAGCAAATAAAGAAATGTGGGTAATTTTATATGAATAGATACAAATAAATAGATTTTGAACAAACATCGTGAACTTCCACAATGCTGTTATTTCTCTATTATGTTTTCTTTTGACTTACTCAATTGGTATTAAATCAGTCAACAATATATTACTTAAATGCCTACTCAGAAAATACTATTATGACTCTTGAAAAAAACTCTTTTTTTAAGAACCAGCTTCTTTACATAACAATATGGTACTATTTTAATACAGGCTTTTTTTTTTTCAATAAAAGTGACAAAAATTAAGTCAGATTGTAAGCACTTGCTAAATGAGACTCAATTACCATCTGCATAGGCAATTTTACTTCTTTTATGCAGGACTCTGGGCCTGAAACTCTCTGAAGCAGAAATATATATAACTAAAACTTGAAAGAATTCCATAAAGGAAATTACTCAATGTCTTGCTGAAGAGTATTTAAGCCAAGCTTAATTGGCAAAGCCAAACCCATCAACAATTCAACCTCCATGGAAATAGTAAGACCACTGTTTATAGAAACTCACTGCCATCTGGTAGTGCTCTGCATGTTGATTTATATGAATGACCTTCTGGACTCTGGACTTTCTGACTCAGTTCAACTTATATATATATGCACATGGGATACTCTTTTATTTTCCAAACTTTTCAAGATTTACCCTCTGATTATATCTCACAAAATTATAAATGAGTACATACCTAGACAGAGCAAGCATGGACCTGATAGTAAAACTTTCACTTTAATGTGACTTTTCTGACCTATGCTTAAAATTTATTAATCTTAAATAAGCTTAGAATCCACATTTTTTCAACAGCTAGCTTCTGTGAAACCTATTAAGTACCAGCATTTTGGTGAAGACAAAGCATTCAAGACATGTTTGTTGCTCTCAAAAAGCAAGAAGCAGATGAAAATAACTATACCAAATCAAAATATGCCTTTAAAACAATGGAAAAATCAATGAAGTGCTATAAGAGAACAGTAAAAGAAAAGGAGAAGGTGCAATTAATTTGCTTAGTTGGTGAGGGGTAAAACTGAATTGGCTCTTGAAGACGAGGTAAGATTTCAAAAACAAAGGTGGTGAATGTGCCCACTGGCCTAACGACATCTGAGCTAATGAACAAAGAATGCAAAATGAAAGATAAACTCTGAAAGTATCAAGTAGTCCAGTGAAAGTCAGAGCAGATTTATAACTATTTTGCCTAAACCTTAAACATCTGCCTGATGGCTCAGAGGGTAAATTGTCTGCCTGCAATGAGGGAGACCTGGGTTCGATCCTTGCGTCGGGAAGATACCCTGAAGAAGGAAACGGCAACCCAATCTGATACTCTTGCCTGGAAAATCCTAGGGACGGAGAAGCCTGGTAGGCTACAGTCCATGGGGTTGCCAAGAGTCGGACACAACTGAGCAACTTCACTTTCACTTTCGAACCTTAAACAGTTTTCATACAATAGTTAATAGTCAGCTGTGCCAAATTCAAATTCTGGAAACAATCCTGTAATTATTTTGTGGAATGCCATGGTGATGGGGTTGCTGGGAATTTCTACCCATGTCTTATTTACGACTCTCTCATCTAGCATTTCTTCTCATCTGTTATAAATAATTTCGTGATTTCTATTTTGTTTCTTTAGATAGCACTCATACTTCAGTATAAATTGCTTAAAAACCACGGTCACAAATTTTTACCCTTTTAAAACTTTAAGAAAAAATAATAATAAAACCAAATGAAACCAAATGAACACATTTAGAGTATTCATCCCACCAGGAACTACTAAAAAACCACCAATATTTTGTAACAAACCACTAATATTTTGGAGTTCCTAGTAACTTCTGCCTTGATTCCTAAGCTTTGGAACATAACAAAAGTTAAATGCTATAAGCTATGAATGATTCTGTAGGTCTGTTGTGACATTTCCAGCCTGAATATTCCTGACAAGAAAGCATAGCATATTATTTGTGTTCTTTAAAATCTCTATCTAAATGGACAATAATAGTAAACTAACAAGTCATATTAAAAATATCACATTGATTTAACAATCATAAATTCAGATAGTAACAATATTTCAAGTTTCCATATGAAATGTTACAAGATGTTAAAATGGAACTTAAGCTCTCTCAATTTCAACTGTGTAGGCAACCCGTCCTATCACTCCAGGGGAAATAGATGGAGAAACAGTGGAAACAGTGTCAGAGTTTATTTTGGGGGGCTCCAAAATCACTGCAGATGGTGATTGCAGCCATGAAATTAAAAGACGCTTGCTGCTTGGAAGAAAAGTTATAAGCAACCTAGATAGCATATTCAAAAGCAGAGACATTACTCTGCCGACTAAGGTCCCTCTAGTCAAGGCTATGGTTTTTCCTGTGGTCATGTATGGATGTGAGAGTTGGACTGTGAAGAAGGCTGAGCGCCAAAGAATTGATGCTTTTGACCTGTGGTGCTGGAGAAGACTCTTGAGAGTCCCTTGGACTGCAAGGAGATCCAACCAGCCCATTCTGAAGGAGATCAGCCCTGGGATTTCTTTGGAAGGAATGATGCTGAAGCTGAAACTCCAGTACTTTGGCCACCTCATGGAAAAGACTGATGCTGGGAGGGATCGGGGGCAGGAGGAGAAGGGGACGATCGAGGACGAGATGGCTGGATGGCGTCACAGACTAGATGGACGCCAGTCTGAGTGAACTCCGGGAGTTGGTGATGGACAGGGAGGCATGGCGTGCTGTGATTCATAGGGTCGCAAAGAGTCGGACATGGCTGAGCGACTGAACTGAACTGGACTGATGGCAAAACCAATACAGTATTGTAAAGTAAAATAAAAAATTAAAAATTAAAAAAAACTTCAACCAAAACCCTAATAGCCAAGGACAATATAAAAGATGCCAAGTATACCATATTATACAGAAGGGAATCAGTCTTTTTCTGAACAGAACAGAAAGTATTTTAGACTTTGCAGCCCATAATACTTTAATCAGTCAATTGTATCATTATATGTAGAAAGAAGCCATAGATAACATACAGATGAACACACATGGCTGTGTTCCAATGAAATCTTCACAGAAATTTGGATCTATCATTTTACATATCACAAAATACTACTATTTTTCTCATTTTTCTCTTCAATCTTTTAAAAGTATAAAAATCATTCTGAGGGCATGAGTCACACAGAAACATGTAGCAAACTATTTTTGGCCAGTAGGTTGAAGTTTGTCAACCTCTGTTCTATAATGAGGTGCTAGACCACTTATGTACAACATGCTAAGAGAACATAAAATAAATTTTAACAGCATTTGTGACCTCCCACTTCCAAAATATATGTGTTAGAAGTTCGACAGTGAAAATTTATGAAAATAAATGTATACATACATACATAGAGTTGTCCTCCTTATCCAACAGGAATATGTTCCAAGACCCCTAGAAAATGCCTAAAACTGTAGATAATACTGAACCCTATAGAGACCTTCCTATGCATACACACTGATGATAATTAATTTATAAATTAAACACTGTAATATATATTAATAATATAATATAGTAAAGTAGTATATTATAGTAAAATTATGTGAATATGGTCTCTGTCTCTCTCAAAATATTTTACTCTACAAATTTAACACCTCTTCCATCTTCACTAAGTGCTTATCATGAGCTGTGGCTGTAACTGTAACTTTTATAGTTTAAGGATGCCAGGAGATGCCAGCAAAAGTAACAATTTTTTCCTGTTCTTTATAATGTTATTGATAGAAGATTTATTCTTACTGGAGATCTTAGCAAACTCAGCATACAGTTTTCTTCTTTTTCCTTATAAAGTCAAGAACTTGCACTTTTTCACCTAGGATTTCTGCTTATGCACTATAGCTCCATCTTGTTCTCAGAACTGTAACTGGTCAACTTCTTAAAGTAACATAGCATTTTTCATTTGTACTTTTCTAATCCTTCAGAATTTTCATGGAAATGACTGAAAGAAAAAAATTATGTTGTGTACAGAGTCTGACACCTTAGTTGCCCTTTGAGTTTATATTAATATAGTATGCTCCTCTTGAGTTTGGTAGTACACATTGAGTATTTCAGAAGCAATTTCAACATTTTCTAAGTAAAAGTGATAAAAGAATCTAATGAATTTCTCAAAAACAGCCCATTTTTCAAAGGTGACTGTACTATCAAATATTTATTTTTCTGGACTTTACAGATAGGAATGATTCATTCCAATTAAGCATTACTGATGGAAGAAAATATGCAGCATTTTCAAGATATTCTTTTGACAATGTTTTCAATGTATTAAATTTACAGTAAATAAAATATAAATTTGGTAACAAGTTGTGATTGGCACAACTGTACTGGCAATCACATTTTTTTATATTTTGAGAAGTTGTATAAATTCAGGCATTCTTACCATTTCTAAAATGCAAGGTTTCGTATGAGGGATCATTTTACAACCCACCCTTCAAGGAAAACTAAGTTGATCAACTATCCAAATTCACAAATAGGATTTATTTTCCCACCTGCTATCCTGTATTGAATGTAATGCACACTTGCTATACCTAGGTAAGATGAATATAAAACTAATCTTTTAAACCAAAGTAAAAGGAAGACCCTCTTAATTATTACATCAGAGACAACCTATGTAAACAGATGACTGCTGGACAAACTGTGTGGTCACCTTAGCTATAACTGACAGACCATAAGTAAGTTTCCCAAATGTCTTTTAAAACAACTCACAATCTGTAATTAGGGTATTCATAAATAATAATTTCAGAGTTCAGCCAAAAAAAAAAAAAAAACCCATCTTTTTCTTATATATGAACTTCCAAATAATAGAATTGTGGACTTTATATTCCATCTCACCATAGGTGTAAAATTTTGCCCTGACAGCATTTTTGTTTTGTGTTGGTTCACATTCTCCATATTCAAACTCAGCTCTCCAAACAAATAGCAAGAACCTCATGATGTGGGTTACTGCTGCTTTTTAATTTCCATAATGGATGTCGGTAAATATCAAGGAGATGGGAGGGAAAATATGCATTTTAGGCAAAGGTAGGAGGGCTATGCTGCTTCTGAAGCCTTTTTCATTTTACTAGATGATTTGGGATTTGGGAAATTAAACATTTCAAAGATTAAAAAGACCTGGGAAAATGATTTAATAATCATTACAATAATTCCCACAATCTACTGCACAGCAAGATGTAGGTCTCATTAAACTGAGCCACAGATGAGTGAGCTGGAAAGACGTGGCTGAGCACCCAGCACAAAGGTGACTTGCTGAAGTTACAAGCTCACAGAATAAAAGCACTTTTCATCAGTTCCAAATGAGCAACAACACTGAGACAAATTCCTTGCATTGAAATTGTGTCTAATTAGTTAATGGATATGTTAGAGGCCAACCGACTTTACCAATTTGTAGATATAAATGGTTTTCCATTTCCTCCCTCATTGAAGCCCTTTTTTATTACTCACAAACTTTTCAAATTGCACTCAAGGCTCAAGGCAGTTTGAACTCAGCAGGAAATCGCCTTCCAAACAGACTCCTAGATCTATATCTCAAAAGAGAAAACTCAGGGTTCTGTAAACTAGGTGACTCAGAGCTCCAGGCCTACAAAAGCCAGTGATGGGAGCATTTCAACCTGCAGTTTCTCCTCAGCACTAGTGGTTTCCTAACCTCTCGGTCTTTTCTCCTCATCACCTCTGTAAATTTTCATACTAAATTTTTAAAAAGGAGAATCCCAGGGATGGGGGAGCCTGGTGGGCTGCCGTCTATGGGGTCGCACAGAGTTGGACACGACTGAAGTGACTTAGCAGCAGCAGTATGCCTTACCATTCTTTTCAGATGACCCCACTCAGCGGCTTTTCCAGTTCCCAAAATGGTTGTTTCAACCCTTCATTCATCTACACAAGCCTACCACGTTGGAAAACTCTACTTCCTCCTATGAAGAAATGGAGGCCCCAAATTTTTCCTGCTGCATCTACACAAGTCACTGTCTTCACCCACAAACCTTCTTCTTGCTAGTGCCGTCTACACTGCAAGATCAACCATTTTGCCTCTGCTCAGACCAGTACCCTCTGAGACTTACTCACAGTTACTTTTCCATCTCTTGTATGCTTTCTTTCTCTGCCAGGTCTTCCTCATCTCACATCCCCATGACTTGTAAGCATGTGCAAGCTTCTTCCACCATTTTTTTTTTTTTTAAGTTAAAGAAGCATATCAACGAATAACCAAAATCTTTCTTACTATTGTTGACGTTCTGGTTCTCTTGCTTTCTTCCTCATAATAATAAAACTACATTTTTGTACCCACCCTTGAGGTCCCTAAAGTTGCATCCCTTGAATTTTAAAATTTCTCTTGTCTAAGTCTCTATCATGCTTCCCTGGTGGCTCAGATTGTAAAGAATCTGCCTGCAATGTATGAGACCTGGATTAGGAAGATACCCTGGAGAAGAGCATGGCAGCCCACTCCAGTGTTATTGCCTGGAGAACCCCCATGGACAGTGGGGAATGGCAGGCTACAGTTCATGGGGTTGCAAAGATTCAGACACAACTGAGTGACTAAACACAGCTCAGCAACCTCACTCTTAAATCATCAGCTTTTCTGACGGAGGAGAAGGAAACGAGAAAGTCAAGTATTTGACTCTAATACCAGCCACCCTGCCTACTATAGACATGGTGAGTTGTTGTCCTGAAACTGTACCCAATTTTATCTACCACTGCTTCTTTGGGTTGAGAAAGGGAGGGGATGATTTTCTCCTCCCTTTAGTACCTTAATGATAAACATGAGACTGAGCAACTCAGCTTTCACTTTGTCTCCTGTTAGAATTCAGGTACTCAAGTCTGTATTGACCTTTGTTCACTTGGTGATGATGGTAGTCTCACCCATCACATTTAGGTGAGCTCTGGGCATGACAATGTAATGTAAAAGCATTCCCTGATCTGAGTACCCTATTGAGAACTTTAGAATCTTCCAGTGAAGTGAAAGTCACTCAGTCGTGTCCGACTGGAAGTCTCCAGGCCAGAATACAGAATACTAGCCTTTCCCTTCTCCAGGGGATCTTCTCAACCCAGGGACTGAACCCAGGCCTCCTGCACTGCAGGCAGATGCTTTACCCGCTGAGCCACAAGGGAAGTCCAAGAATACTGAAGTGGGTACCCTATCCCTTCTCCAGCAAATCTTCCCGACCTAGGCATGGAAATGGGGTCTTCTGCATTGCAGGCGAATTCTTCATCAACTGAGCTCTCATCTTCCAGGATTGATTCAAAATTGTGAGCAAGCCTTTGTTTCACTTTTGTTTATTTAGATGAAAAGAAACCAGGGAAATGGCAGAATAGAAAGAACACAAATGATCAAACTCATGAGATAAAGACTGAGGCAAAGCAAGAATGTAAGGGTGGGGGTATGGAGAACCTTTTCAAGACGGAGATGAAAATAACTATTTCCTAACATTTTGAAAATATTTCAAAAAAATCTTAGGACATTCTGAGAAGAAGCTGTAGTGATAGCATTAGCCCTCATACCCACTAGCTGAATTACCACTGTGTTAATAGATCAGTTACGGGGACTCTGCTCTCATATTAAATCCAGCTCTTCTCAATTATTATGAACACAGGGAAGTCTTATTAAGAGACAGATAGGAATTTGAAGGAACCCATTGGAAATATGATAATCTGCTAACAGTGACTGCCTTAAAGCTCTTTAATTCATGCTTCCTTGTAGTTGTCCGTGCTTCTAAAATACAATTGGAAAACTGATCACGTAAAGTCCTGAGAAATTCCTCCTAAGGCTTGGAGGTCATCAATTGGTGTTCATTATGATGGAGCAACTGGGGAAAATATAAAATTAAAAACCCAATGTCTACCTATTACGAAAATTTGAGCTTAGCATGAGTTTGAATTGCTGAAGTCAACACCTCTCAGAAAGAGGTATTAACATTATTGTCCTCACAGCCCAACAGAAGAGATATTCAGTGGTCTGCAAATCAGCATTCAATCTGTGTGATTATGTACAAATGAAGTAAATTTGATTCTTATTTTGACTTAAGGGAAATAAAAATGTAAAAATAAAATTAAAATGAACACTTAAGTGCAAGAAACTGTGATGCTGACTGACATATAATTGAATAGCATTCTCAGTCTCGTGCACAAAGAAGCTAAATGTAAGAGAATTTGAAGATCTTACTAGATTGATACAGCTGTTAAGAATATGGCCATGAAAAAAAAAAAAGAAAGAATATGGCCATGGATCACCTTTGATGATGAGGAGAGCTACTTACAGTACTTCCAAGATATATCAGGAGGAGGAAAAGGAGAAATTTAAGCATAGAGATGCTAGCTTCCATTTCACATTGTATTACATATGTGAATATCTTCATTAATGAGCACTGCTTGGTTTTAAAATAATAAGTTTATATAGTGTAAACTAAATCCTTCTGACAGATCATTTTATCTGAATTTGGTGAATTAAGCTAAAGTTTAAATGTTGGGACACCATATATAAACTTCCAGAGCATGGGCTTCTTCTGAAATAGGTACAGGACTGGAGCAAATCATAACTTGGAGTTAAACAGTGACTTTGCTATGATTCCCACCTGACCAGTCTCTGTAGGATTAGAGTTTGTTGCATTTTTTTCATCTTTGTCTGCTATGTTAAGCATTTCATGAACTCTAATTGTACTTAGTGTTGCACTTTTTTTTTTAGGCTAGAGATGTTTTTACATTTACACAGAAAGCCACGATGTGCTGTGCTTAGTTGCTCAGTCATGTCCAACTCTTTGAGACTCTATGGACTGTAGCCCACCAGGCTTCTCTGTCCATGGGGATTCTCCAGGCAAGAACACTGGAGTGAGTTGCCATGCCCTCCTCCAGGGGATCTTCCCAACCCAGGGATCAAACACTCAGGCCTCCCACATTGTAGGCGGATTCTTAACTGTCTGAGCCACCAGGAAGCCCAATAATACTGGAGTGGGTAGCCTATCCCTTTTCTGGGGGATCTTCCTGACCCAGGAATGGAAACAGGGTATCCTGCATTGCAGGCAGATCCTATACCAGCTAAGCTCCCAGGGAAGCTCGAGAAACACAATAAAACAATATAAACAGAAGAGAAATAGCTACCTATTCCTAACTTTGCAGAGAATACTTATTCACAGAGTAACTAGGCAAGAGATGAAGCAGAAATATTGGTAGGATCTAATGTGGAAGTTTTGCTTGATTCTACTGACTAACTGAATGGTAAGACACATCACATGATTACAGCAGGTAGAGCTCCCAAGAGCACTGTCTCTAAACCTAGCAGAGAACACAGCACTCAAGGGCTTCACCAGCCCTCTGAACCATCAGTGAAAAGTCTCCATTATTTTAAAAGATAAAAACCCTTCAGATTTTACAGCATGCTCAACACCCCCAGAAAAAAATACTCCTCCAGAAACTTTGAGTTCAGAAGGATATACTAATTTTCAAGTGAAATGGTTTTGCAAACACAATTATGAGCTTCAAGTCTTTGGGGAGCAACATGAGAAAAAAATAGAGAAAAGCTGGTAGGATAATTTGAGTTTATGTCTACATATGTTTTTTTGGTTTGTTTATGGAGATGTGGAACTAAAATGGTAAATGAAATTAGTAAAATGTAAAACAGATTTTTAAAGATCATTTTATAGCAAAGGTATTTATTTTGCTAAGAAGAGAAAACGTAAGCAATTAATATCAATTGCATGCTAGATACAGATATTCTTGAAAAATCAAATTAAATCTTGGGATTTAAATTTTCTGCTTAGTATCATATGAATGAATTCTTGATATCACCTAGCAATGGCATTGCCTTTTATCTTTCTCAGAAATTGTCATTGCAAAATATCAGTTTATCATCATCATAGTAAAGGAAATAAATGATTTGAACTTATTCATTAAGGTTTTACTAAATTGGGGCCACTACATGCGTTCATTTTTCTAAACTGATAACCTTGTTATTTCTCTCAGTAAAAGAATTTGAATTACACACACATGTATAGAGACATATTTACATTATTAATACTGGAATCATAGAAGTTCATGCTCAAAATCTATACACACTGACAACTCCAATAAGGTGAAAGTTTTCAAATTATTTAAAGTAATGGATAGTTTTTAAGAACAGCAGCATAAATTAAAATCCTTTCCCTTGAATTGACTAGTTTTTGTTTCTAGTTAATAATTTTAGATATGAAGTGTCTTTATGCCTAATACCTATATAGACACATACACACACAAACCAGGGAAACAATCAGAGTTCTGAAAGTAATATTAAAACAATCATACTACAAGCATTCACAGAATGACACTGACTTGATGGGGACAATGTTTAATCTTTAAGGAGCAATACACTGGAACAGGTTTAACCACAGATCTGTCGTACAATAGAAAAACTTTAAAATTTCATAAGTGAGAGAAACTAAAAAGTGGGTCAGTTGTCAGTAATGTATTAATTTTTCAACACAAGAGTTTAATTCTCTTACACTCTTTTTTGAGGTTTCCTTTGAAGTTAACAGCAACCAAAATGGAGTAAGTTTGAATATAGAATCAGCATATTGCAATTGTTAATGCAGAGGATTTGGAGTACAAAGGAAATTAATGAGTCCTTTAAACTAACACAATTTTATGTTTTGCTTTGAACATGCAGTCGCATTGAAAGGCAACGTTCGTGCTGAACTAGTAAAAACAAGAAAGACAGAGCAAGTAGCAGGGTTTCTGTAGTTCAAAGAAATTCCACGGGGAGCCTGCTTCAAACCACAGAATCCCTATTCCTCATTACCCTGTCTAGCAGCAAGAACGATTATTTGTGGGGGCCGGGGGGGGGGGTGGTAAGCAGAGGTGCACACTGATGCAGGCTAAGAAGGAAGATAACTTTCTTTCAAAAGAATATCACAGTTCTGAATTATGGACACATTGCATCTACCAGTGAATTATTCAAAGTAGCAGTAGTACTCTCACACATTTTCATCTCTAGTTCCAGTAGTGCCTGCTTCACTATTGACACCCTGGTTGGTAACTAAGAATTTTATATTAGGTTTCAATTATATACTGAACATACCAACTGCTGGCTGTTCAGTAATAAGAGTACACCTCTCTGCATAAAATTTTTGTTTTTGAGTGAGTCAACATACTGTGTCATATCACAACTCCTTTTGATTTGGGGGCCAGTGTATGTGACAAAGACTCAATATTGATATACTTTGTCTCTATCCTCAGGATCCCTTCTTATTATACACTAAGAAATGGTTCCAGGTTGATATCCTGCAGTCTGTTTACTTTCATAAGAATTATACCTCCCCATGAAGCATCTTCTTTTAGCCAGACTTACAAACTAGCCCAATATATTGCTAATTTCAATAGTGTTGAGCTCATTTATTGGAACATGCTGGTTTATTGTTTATGTTTAGTTCAGGAAAGCCTCCATCAGGATTCATTCTGAAATGTAGATAAACCAGGAAGAATGGGAACCTGGCAAAGCATTCTGCTTCCCCTTGTTCCATGTTCATTTCTTGCACTGATCTAAATTAGTGATAAGCTATTTCTACATATTTGTATTTTTAGATATGATATCTAATTTATATATAAGATATATAATTTCTAGATATTTTATCACACTAAATCAAACAACTATTTTTTTAATTAGGTATTTGGCTTTGTTTATGGTATACCCAAACCAGTACAGTGAATCTCGACCCTGTTCTGTAGAATCCTCTAGAGAAATTAATAATAATGCCTATGTTCCTTCCCGAGAGATGCTGATTTAATTGGTATAGAGTAAGTTGAGAGTGGACTATAAGGAAAGCTGAGCACAGAAGAATTGATGCTTTTGAACTGTGGTGTTGGAGAAGACTCTTGAGAGTCCCTTGGACTGCAAGGAGATCCAACCAGTCCATCCTAAAGGAGATCAGTCCTGGGTGTTCATTGGAACGACTGATGTTGAAGCTGAAACTCCAATACTTTGGCCACCTGATGGGAAGGGCTGACTCATTTGAAAAGACCCTGAAGCTGGGAAAGATTGAGGGCAGGAGGAGAAGGGGACGACAGAGGATGAGATGGTTGGATGGCATCACCGACTCATTGGACATGGGTTTGGGTGGACTCCGGGAGTTGGTGATGGGCAGGGAGGCCTGGCATGCTGCTGTTCATGAGGTCACAGAGTTGGACACAACTGAGCGACTGAACTAAACTGAACTGAAGTTCCATGCACCAAAGTGTTTTAAAAGCACCCAAATTCACAGAAGCTAGTCAGTTTTAACATCCACTGTAAAAAGGGGGATAACTTGCTTATAGTTTGTGTAGCTGAGTAATCACAACGTTTATAATGACAGAAAGAAACTATTCAGTTCAGTTCAGTCGCTCAGTCGTGTCCGACTCTTTGCGACCCCATGAGCACGCCAGGCCTCCCTGTCCATGATCAACTCCCAGAGTTCACTCAGACTCGCATCCATCGAGTCCGTGATGCCATCAAGCCATCTCATCCTCTGTCATCCCCTTCTCCTCCTGCCCTCAATCCCTCCCAGCTTCAGAGTCTGTTCCAATGAGTCAACTCTTCGCATGAGGTGGCGAAAGTACTGGAGTTTCAGCTTCAGCATCAGTCCTTCTAAAGAAATCCCAGGGCTGATCTCCTTCAGAATGGACTGGTTGGATCTCCTTGCAGTCCAAGGGACTCTCAAGAGTCTTCTCCAACACCACAGTTCAAAAGCAGCAATTCTTCGGTGCTCAGCCTTCTTCACAGTCCAACTCTCACATCCATACATGACTACTGGAAAAACCATAGCCTTGACTAGACGGACCTTAGTTTGCAAAGTAATGTCTCTGCTTTTGAATATGCTATCTAGGTTGGTCATAACTTTTCTTCCAAGGAGTAAGCATCTTTTAATTTCATGGCTGCAATCACCATCTGCAGTGATTTTGGAGCCCCGAAAAATAAAGTCTGACACTGTTTCCATTGTTTCCCCATCTATTTTCCATGAAGTGATGGGACCGGATGTCATGATCTTCATTTTCTTTTTTTTCTCTTTTTTATTTTTACTTTATTTTACTTTACAATATTGTATTGGTTTTGCCATACATTGACATGAATCCACCACAGGTGTACATGCGTTCCCAAATGTGAACCCCCCTCCCACCTCCCTCCCCATAACATCTCTCTGGTTCATCACCGTGCACCAGCCCCAAGCATGCTGTGTCCTGCGTCGGACATAGACTGGCGATTCGATTCTTACATGATAGTATACATGTTACAATGCCATTCTCCCAAATCATCCCACCCTCTCCTTCTCCCTCTGAGTCCAAAAGTCCGTTATACACATATGTGTCTTTTTTGCTGTCTTGCATACAGGGTTATCATTACCATCTTTCTAAATTCCATATATATGTGTTAGTATACTGTATTGGTGCTTTCTTTCTGGCTTACTTCACTCTGTATAATCGGCTCCAGTTTCATCCATCTCATCAGAACTGATTCAAATGTATTCTTTTTAATGGCTGAGTAATACTCCATTGTGTATATGTACCACAGCTTTCTTATCCATTCATCTGCTGATGGACATCTAGGTTGTTTCCATGTCCTGGCTATTATAAACAGTGCCGCGATGAACATTGGGGTACATGTGTCTCTTTCAATTCTGGTTTCCTCCGTGTGTATGCCCAGCAGTGGGATTGCTGGGTCATAAGGTAGTTCTATTTGCAATTTTTTAAGGAATCTCCACACTGTTCTCCATAGTGGCTGTACTAGTTTGCATTCCCACCAACAGTGTAGGAGGGTTCCCTTTTCTCCACACCCTCTCCAGCATTTATTGCTTGCAGATTTTTGGATTGCAGACATTCTGACTGGTGTGAAGTGGTACCTCATTGTGGTTTTGATTTGCATTTCTCTAATAATGAGCGATGTTGAGCATCTTTTCATGTGTTTGTTAGCCATCCGTATGTCTTCTTTGGAGAAATGTCTATTTAGTTCTTTGGCCCATTTTTTGATTGGGTCATTTATTTTTCTGGAATTGAGCTCATAAGTTGCTCGTATATTTTTGAGATTAGTTGTTTGTCAGTTGCTTCATTTGCTATTATTTTCTCCCATTCAGAAGGCTGTCTTTTCACCTTGCTTATATTTTCCTTTGTTGTGCAGAAGCTTTTAATTTTAATTAGATCCCATTTGTTTATTTTTGCTTTTATTTCCAGTATTCTGGGAGGTGGATCATAGAGGAACCTGCTCTGATTTATGTCAGAGAGTGTTTTGCCTATATTCTTCTCTAGGAGTTTTATAGTTTCTGGTCTTACATTTAGGTCTTTAATCCATTTTGAGTTTATTTTTGTGTGCGGAGTTAGAAAGTGATCTAGTTTCATTCTTTTACAAGTGGTTGACCAGTTTTCCCAGCACCACTTGTTAAAGAGATTGTCTTTACTCCATTGTATATTCTTGCCTCCTTTGTCAAAGATAAGGTGTCCATATGTGTGTGGATTTATCTGTGGGCTTTCTATTTTGTTCCATTGATCTATATGTCTGTCTTTGTGCCAGTACCATACTGTCTTGATGACTGTGGCTTTGTAGTAGAGCCTGAAGTCAGGCAAGTTGATTCCTCCAGTTCCATTCTTCTTTCTCAAGATTGCTTTGGCTATTCGAGGTTTTTTGTATTTCCATACAAATCTTGAAATTATTTGTTCTAGTTCTGTGAAAAATGTGGCTGGTAGCTTGATAGGGATTGCATTGAATTTGTAAATTGCTTTGGATAGTATACTCATTTTCACTATTTTGATTCTTCCAATCCATGAACATGGTATATTTCTCCATCTATTAGTGTCCTCTTTGATTTCTTTCATCAATGTTTTATAGTTTTATATATATAGGTCTTTAGTTTCTTTAGGTAGATATATTCCTAAGTATTTTATTCTTTTGGTTGCAATGGTGAATGGAATTGTTTCTTTAATTTCTTTTTCTACTTTCTCATTATTAGTGTATTTGAATGCAAGGGATTTCTGTGTGTTGATTCTATGATCTTCATTTTCTGAATGTTGAGCTTTAAGCCAACTTTTTCACTCTCCTTTTTCACTTTCATCAAGAGGCTTTTTAGTTCCTCTTCACTTTCTGCCATAAGGGTGGTGTCATCTGCATATCTGAGGTTATTGATATTTCTCCCAGGAATCTTGATTCTAGCTTGTGTTTCTTCCAGTCCAGCGTTTCTCATGATGTACTCTGTTAAGTGGCTACAATAAGCCAGAATGAATACCTTATCCTCATTATCACAATAAACACTCTTACCACTGCTGTTCAACAAGAAGGTAAGTTGTTGCTGGAAACTCATTGCCTACACACCAGAGAGCATGCTAGGTCAAAGCTGAGTGGATAATTTACTGAGCCTCAGGTTTACAGCAGGTAGATATGACATCTAGACATTAAGTGATAGCACTGTCACCCAGATATTCCCAGTATTCAACGATCCCTTATTATAAGTCACAACAGCATTTCTTTTCTTCCCAGGATTTCTTACTTTGATGTTCCCTTTTATCTGAAAGTAGAGTAGAAAGTGAGATTCAAAGGTATTTTAGGTTTCCTTTAGTGATCATTTCCAAAAATCAAATCTACTTTCTTTCATTTCAGAAACCTGTTTACTTCCATTCAACTTTCGAATACTTCACCCGGGAAAGTCAGAGATTCAGGATATGTCAGTGTTCACATATTCCACCCATATTCCCTCCCCCGAAAAAAGAGTGATTCTGCACATACAGCTGCCTCAAAGACATGGAGGTCATCACAGTCAGAAAGAGTCTAATGTAGTATTCAGTTCACGTGATTCATGAATTCATACTAAGCCTCTCAGTTTCTCCTTAAGGCCTCAGCGACAGGAAACTCACTTGCTAACTTATGGTGAGATAGTCCAGCTACAGAGAGTGCTAACTATTAAACAGTTCTTAATTTGTTTTGAGGAGAAATTCACCTAGCTTAATTAAAATCACTAGTCCTCATACTTCCTCCTAAGAACCACCCAGAATAAATCCTATTTTCAATAATACTTGAAGAAGGTATCATAGTCCATTACTAAGTCTTTACTTCATGGGCTTGAGTAAAGTCTTTTCCACATGTCCTCATCTACTGTCTTTAGACACCTAATAACTGCTTCACTCTCCTCCAATATACCTCCCTGTGTCATCACCCCTTCTGAAGCGTCGTGCCCAGAGCAAATACGAAGCAGAATGTGGTCTGATGAAGACAAGAGTCTCATGGGGACCACACTTTAGAGGAGGCATCTATTAAAAGAGTTTTCTTTTTCCCATAAGTTTCTATTTGAACACTTCCCACAATCTGTCTAAATAGCAGGTTTCCCTTTTCATTCCTTCTTCTTTCTCTCTTTCTTCCTTCTGTATCAAAGTTCAGAAGTATTCAAAATCAAAATCTACTTTAAAAGTCCCTATGAAAACTGTTTATTATTTTCTCCCAGACTGTTTTCTCAGTTGGTATTTCTTGCCTTGGTGGCAACAGAAGATAACTTGCAAAAAACTTGAAGGTTCTTTTTGGCCATAGCAACTTGGTCAAATTAGTCTACAGTGCCTTAAAATGGAGGAAAATCAGATGTCTATATTGGAACATACTATTTTTCTTCAAACTTTAATTATAATTTATTATAAGAATGTATCTGCAAATGAGTCCTGTGTTAAAATACTTCATATACAGATCATAACTTTGCTATTATTCTTTCAAATATCACTCAATAAATATAATATTGCTTAGTGGAAAAATCCATTTCTGTTGTTTCTAAATTCTCAAGTTAATTGTTGGATTTAGAGCCACATACATGCTGATTGGAAAAAGAGATTTTTTTCCCCACACTTTGATTGAATACTCTCATCAGAAATGAAATGGGTATTGGTCTCTGAGGAGGAACTTCTGGAATCATACCAGACTGATTTATCTTCCCTGATGCTTAGATTGTAAGGAGCTAAATGCATCACAGTATTAGAATGAAATGAATTATGCAGAGTCTTTGACAGCCAGCATGTGTAATTTCCTCTTGAAAAACTCTTCAAATTATTCTGTTCCACCTTTGATTACGTGCTAGTTATGCTGAAAATAAGTAACCCCTCAAATGTTTTAAAACATACATACATATGGATTGCATAAAATTAATATTTTTACCTTTACAAAAATCATTCCAGGAGCATACTTGCCAGTAAAATATATTTAAGGCCATTTCAGCACTTCCACTAAGCTCCATTTTCAGAGGTTTATAATGTGGTCATAAAAATTCATTCCAGGCTAAAATTCAGCACCAAAGAAAATGTGCTTTACACTTTGTAGATAACCATTTCCTCTTCTTTCATTTCTCATGACTGATTTGGGGGGAAAAAAAAAAGTTTCCACTGAGTGTTTTTCAAAAGTTGAGACATTAGCCAAACTGGCAGGAATCAAAATCACAACTGACATGCTAGTCATTTTTTAATTTATTGGAAACTTTCCCCCATCCTTCTCTCTCCTTTTTTCATCCTGCCTCCAAAACACACAGGTTCAAGAATCTTTCACATAAACCTGTATGTTTAAAGAGCATACATCAAAGACTGCATGGTACCATGCTTCAGGAAAGTTGGTATGGGCAATGTCTAGCTCTAATGGGTATTACAAGGACAAAGGTGCTTTCACAAAGATTCAATCAAAATCTTGTTAACATCCAGTCTCTACTTTATGTGTAGCAAAGAAACACATGAAGGGTCACAGTTAGAAAGTTGTAAGTGTTTCTTGTTCAAAGAAGAATGAAATCATTTCCCAGGCTTCTGTAGCTCGTGCACTGAAGCATGACAAAAACCTTGAAATCCATGTGGTCAAGATGATGTCAGCAGGGGAGGGAATGCCCATCTAAACCACACCAGTTTTGGAATGCAGAAGCAAATGGACCAACTCTTTCTCTAAAAGGTCACCTAGTTCATACGATCCTAAAAGTAAAATTAAAGATCTGAACCTGAACTCTTTTCTGCCTCATCACTGGTTTCATTCTTGTCTTTAAGCAATAAAAAATTTTGCTCTGTTTTTGTTTTAACTAGTCACACCCTTCCCAACGACAATCCTTGGGAGGATCTCTCTGAGTATACTTGGGAGATATTGTTAAGGTATTTTCACCCTTTTTAATAATGTATCCACCAAATGTGTAATTTTTAAAACTGCAGTATAATCTTATATCATTCTTTTTTAATATAAATTTATTTATTTTAATTGGAGGTTAATTACTTTACAATATTGTACTGGTTTTGCCATACATCAACATGTATCCGCCACAGGTATACATGTGTTCCCCATCCTGAACCCCCCTCCCTACTCCCTCCACGTACCATCCCTCTGGGTCATCCCAGTGCACCAGCCCCAAGCAACCAGTATCATGCTTTGAACCTGGGCTGGCAACTCGTTTCATATATGATCTTATATGTGTTTCAGTGCCATTCTCCCAAATCATCCCACCCTCTCCCTCTCCCTCTCCCACAGAGTCCAAAAGACTGTTCTATACATCTGTGTCTCTTTTGCTATCTTGCATACAGGGTTATTGTTACCATCTTTCTAAATTCCATATATATGCGTTAGTATACTTTATTGGTGTTTTTCTTTCTGGCTTACTTCACTCTGTATAATAGGTCCCTCATTAGAACTGATTCAAATATATTCTTTTTAATGGCTGAGTAATACTCCATTGTGTATTTGTACCACAGCTTTCTTATCCATTCATCTGCTGATGGACATCTAGGTTGCTTCCATGTCCTGGCTATTATAAACAGTGCTGCGATTCTTACAACAGTTCTGTGAGGGTGCTTTTCCCAGGTTGTGTCTGATATCAGAGAGAGAAAGGAAGAAGAGAAGTTTAGGCGTCTATCAAGGCTGGGGGACTTAAAGTGGGAACAGTCTGCTCCCTCTTCTTTCCATTGGAGGAGGACTGGACAGTCTCTGGCTTCATGCAATATCAGTCCCCAAATATGCAGCAATGCATGCATGCTGATAACACATTCAACCTCAAGAGTCAGAGCTAGAAGCCAACCCACAGGAGTAAAAAGCCTGATAAAACAGATCCAGATATGGAGCGGAGAAGAAAAAAAAAGAAAGATCAGGAACTCAGTATTTTTTCTCAGTGTTTTTACTATGCCCAGAAAAGACTGATAAAAAGAGGTCAATTATAAATGTTACAATATTGAAATATTTATTGAAGAAAGTATAGATATTATTTTCACATCAGTAACAATTAGATTTAATCCATATTTAGCATAGTTGGAAATATCATGCTCCTTGACTTCAGACTATACTACAAAGCTACAGTAATCAAAAATAATACAATACTAGCACAAATACTGACACATCGATTGATGGAACAGAACAGAGAGCCTAGAAATAAACTCACACAAGTATGGTTAATTAATCTACAATGAGGAGACAAGAATATACAATAGTGAAAAGACATTCTCTTCAATAGTGATGCTGCAAAAGCTGGGCAGCTACATGTAAAAAATAAAATTAGAATACTTTCTCACACCATATACAAAAATAAGCTCAAAATGTATCAAAGATTTAAACATAAGACTGGAAACCATACAACTTCTAAAATAAAAGTTAGGCAAAACACTCTATGACACAAATCTTAGCAATATTTTTGGGCTCTGTCTCCTAAGGCAAAGGAAACAGAAGCAAACATAAACAAACGGGACCTAATTCAACTCAGAAACTTTTTGAGACAATAAAAATACAACCTACTAAATGGGAGAAAATATTTTTAAATTATATGACTCAAAATGGGTTATTATCTAAAATACATAAACAGCTCATAAAATTCAATGTCAAGAAATAAAAAAAACTCAATTAAAAAATGGGCAGAAGACTTATATAGACATTTTTTCCAAAAAAGACATACAGATGATTAACAGGCACATGAAAAGATGCTAAACATCACGAATCATCTGATAAATGCAATTCAAAACACAATGAGATATCACCTCACATCAGTCAGGGTGACTGTCACCAAAAAGACCACAAATAAGAAATGTCAGTGAGAATGTGGAGAAAAGGGAACCCTTGTACATTGTCAGTAGGAATGTAAATTGGTGCAGCCACTGTGGAAAACAGTATGAAAACTCCTCAAAAACTAAACAAAATATACAACTTCTACACGATCCAGCTAATCCCATCCTGGGGGTATAGCTGAAGAAAACAAAAACATTAATTAAAAAAGATACACACACCTCAATGTTCAAGGCAGCATTATTTACAATAGCCAAGATATGGAAGCAACCCACAGGACAGTCAACCGATAAATGGATAAAGACATGGTATTTATACACACAGGGTTTCCCTGGTGGCTCAAATGGTAAAGAACCTGCCTGCAATGCAGTAGACCTGGGTTTGATCACTGGGTTGGGAAGATCCCCTGGAGAAAGAAATGGCTACCCACACCAGTATTCTGGCCCGGAGAATTCCATGGACAGAGGAGCCTGGCAGGCTACAGTCCATGGGGTCCCAAAAGGTCGCACACGCCTGCAGTGCGGGAGACCTGGATTTGATCCCTTTATATACATAGAACATTACTGATTCACAATAATGACTGCAATTTTGGCTTTTTTAACTACAAGGATGGGCCTAGAGTGTATTAAGCTCACTGAAAAAGTCAGACAGACACTATATGTTATCACTCATATGTAGAATCTAAAGAATAACGCTAGTGAATTTAATAAAACAGAAGCAGACTCACAGAGAAAGAGAACGAATTTGTGGTTACCCGTGGGGAGAGGGAAATGGAAGAAAAAGACTGCAATAAGGAATTAAAAGGACAAACTCCTCTGTATAAAATAAATGACAAAGATATATTGCACAGCAGAGGGAATAGAGCAAATATTTTATAATAAAATTCATTTAAATTCCAAAAAAGGCCTGCATAGTCAAAGTTATGGGTTTTTCAGTAGTCATGTAATGATGTGAGGGTTGGACAATAAAGACTGAGTGTTAAATAATTGATGCTTTTGAACTATGGTGTTGGATAAGATTCTTGAGAGTCCCTTGGACTGCAAGGAGATCAAACCAGTCAGTTCTAAAGGAAAGGAGTCCTAAATATTCATTAGAAGGACTGATGCTGGAGCTGAGGTTTCAATACCTTTGCCACCTGATGTGAAGATCTAACTCATTAGAAAAGACCCTGGTGCTGGGAAAGATTGAAGACAGGAGGAGAAGGGAACGACAGAGGATGAGATGGTTGGATGGCATCACCAACTCAATGGACATGAGTTTGAGCAAACCCCATGAGATGGTAAAGGACAGAGAAACCTAGTGTACTGCAGTCCATGGGCCACAGAGTTGGACACAACTGAGCAACTGAACAAATGGAGTATGACCTGTAAGAATATCTATAAGAATATATGTTGCAACTTGAAACAAAGATAACATTCAGTTCAGTTGCTCAGTCATGTCCAACTCTTTGTGACACCATGAACTGCAGCACACCAGGCCTCCCTGTTCGTCACCAACTCCCAGAGCCCACCCAAACCCATGTCCATCAAGTTGGTGATGCCATCCAACCATCTCATCCTCTGTCATCCCCTTCTCCTGCCCTCAATCTTTCCTGGCATCAGGGTCTTTTCCAGTGAGTCAGCTTTTCACATCAGGTGGCCGAAGCATTGGAGTTTCAGCTTCAACATCAGTCCTTCCAATGAACACCCAAGACTGATCTCCTTTAGGATGGACTGGTTAGATCTCCTTGCAGTCCCAGGGACTCAAGAGTCTTCTCCAACACCACAGTTCAAAAGCATCAATTCTTCAGCGCTCAGCTTTCTTCACAGTCCAACTCTCACATCCATACATGACCACTGGAAAAACCATATTAGTATAACAACATACTTCAATAAAGAAAAAATAAAAACAAGTAAATAAATAAGTAAAGGTATAGGTGAAATTCAACAAGGCATATTTGTGTTTATCTTCTCAGAACTAATTAAAACTAGACTTCAAGTGACAGACTGCTTAGGCAACCATCTCAGGTTTCTAACCAGTTTGGAAACCCTGATAATTTTTTTTTCTTATTGTTAGTGTTTCTACATGTTGCCAGTTAATGTCCTGCTCATAGGGAATAAACACACTTGAAAAATTTCTCTTCTTTGTTGAAACTGGTAGGAAGAACACATTCAAAAGGAAAAATAAGAACAGATGCATCTGCTTTTATTACTGCTTAATGTTTTTCTCCCCTTAAAATGCCCATTTTTATGTAAACAACTCTGCTTTTCAGTTACCTTTATACTATACAATGACACTATTAATTTTCAAATGTCTTTCCTTCTTTCTGTAGGCAGCAAACCCCAGGGTGCCACTTTTAGCCATGTACCAGATGAGAATATTAATTTCAATAATTATCAGAAATTGATTTTCATGATCTCTGCAGAGTAGAAAACAGATAGAAAAACCCCTGATGCATCGCAGACTTAAGGGAGAGTGACAGTATTTGCACCATTTTATCCCTGTCCCTATGTTTCCCTGTTTATTATTGCTGTGTCACTGTTCATATACTAGGGAATAACATGTACAAGGAATATCCTCTTTTCCTCATCCCCAAAATAATACGTGAAATGTTTGTATCTATATGTCTTACTAATTAAAAAAATAAGAATTATTGCATAGTTACACTCTATTGACTACTGCTCACTTTCATCACATGAAAACGCTTGTCTGACAAGTATTCCTGTGGACATTAATGGTGCTACCATAGGCCACAGGTTAATTTCTCAGTAACTTTTCTGCTGTCTTTCAGACTGATTATTTTTCCCAATAAGTCTTGTGAGTTGTAGAGAGATTTTGTTCAAATCACCAAGCAAACATATAAGAAACATTTGTTGAATATATTAACAACTATTATGTAAATTCCTATTTTCTCTTAGATAATTTGATAGTTATTTTCTACATCTTAACTATTTAGATAATACAGTGAAATATAAAGCCACATAGTAAAGGCTTGGCAAAGTAACTCCTTGGCGTGGAATATTAGGAGCTCTCAAAGTCTGCCTTTGTTGACTTGGTAAGCTTTATATCCCACTGCTGCTCCATTTGAAGGTGAATTTCCATCCAACTAACGTTACTTAGTTTATACAATATTTTATATTGATGTATTCTTCTGTGATCAGACCATGACCAGGCTGCAGAAAAAAAATTGGAAAGAATTGTGCAATTCAAACTGCAGGAAGATAAATAGCCAAGAGACATTCTTTGTTTTGTTTTGTAAAGGCATTCAAACTTTGACCAAAAAGAATGCAACTAGGTTTTTGAAAGCTTTTGCTATGCCAAGGAGAACCTCATATATCACCATAACTATGAACAGAGAGCAGGAGAAAAGAGAAGGGGTCACAGTTATCCATCAACCGTTAAACAAACACATCTACGTTGCTACAGGTGGTGCAGCACATAACATTAAATACATAATATTAAGTCATGGGCTTGCTGAATGCTGCTGCTCAATGCTTAAAATAAAAACTGAAGATTTATATTATACCCACTTCTTGCCAAGCCACCTAGCTAACTTCAGGTTTTCAACCTGGGCCAAAGAAAATCACTTTTCAAGTAACCAACAGGGATAATTCTTCATTTCAAATTTTCTAGTGGCTAAAAGATTCTAAGGGGGTGGCAAAAACTTTAAGTTCTTTTATTTGTTCAAAATTTGACCACACTGTTCCACCCAAGCCATAAATAAATCTGTATCTGTAGGTATAATCATAACAAAGACTGTGTGCAGTTATTCGTAATCTTTCATTTGGTTAACATGTCTCCATATATATATCTGGTATAGATCTTATTAGATAATCTTTATTAATGATGACAACTATTAGAGAGTAATCAACTAATTAGAAAATAGAACTTCAAGTTTATTGATGCAAATTCTAATAATATTAATGTCTGTCCCAGAAAGATGAAATTACAAATAACTGTTTTGTTTATTTCAGGAAATTTCAGGCAACCTATTTACCTGCGCCGATCCAGTAGGCCTCATCAGAGTAATAGTCCCTTTGCAGACAACAGATTGTTCAGCTGGGTTTATCAAGCAACAGTTTCATCTTGAAGGTTTATTTTAAAGCTCTCTCCTAGCTGTGTCCACTTAAATTATTACATCTAAAAATCTGCACAATTGCAATCAGGGTCTGTCCATTCCACTTCATAGAGAAACACCTTTCTTAAACTACCGATAAACATTATACATGATACCACCTGCTTTAGGGTCATTGCTAAGACTTACAAAGGAATTGCTCTCTCTTGTTTGAGGAAGAGGCTGTTTTGATGACCTGGTGGAGACCTAACAGAAAACAGTCTAACAGCTAAAAGGGGTATATTCTGCTCTTCCACGGGTTTTAATAATAAAATTAAAACAATCATAATCTTTCACTTTTTATGTCAACTGACAATTGGGTTTAAAGGAATCTCATTTTGCCTCCTAATTATATGGTCTCCTCTCTCAACATATTATGGTTAATTTAAACAACTCACTTATGCATGATTAAAAAACAGTCAGCTAATTAATATGGACAAGTTAGTTGATGTCTGTAGAAACAGGCAATAAGTTTTTCAAGTTAATATTAATTTATAGTTGTCAGAGAATAAATGTATCTAAAAGAAAATTACTAAAGTGAAAATTTTAATATTGAATATAAGGATTTATTTTACTAACACTTGCTTTTACTAGAATTTGAAAAATATTTTAAGTGGTTAACTTAAAAGATAACTAGCATCCTTTGTGTATGCCTTTTTAAAGTTAGTATGACATTAATTATGATCCTAAAGATTATCCCAATCTGTTTATCTAGAATTAGAAAGAGAAAACTTTGTGAATTTTTTAAAATTTCTTTTTCCCAGAGGCTCTGTTCAAAAGTCAGTTTTGCTTTGGTAGGAGAATATCACTGAGTCTTTTATGTTTTACATTTCCAAATGAATTCCTATTAGACTTCCTATTAGGAAACCTCTGAAGGCAGTTGACAGATTGCCATTGGAATTAAATGGAATTAAAATTTTTTATATATTGCAAAGTATGCAGTAATTAAGCATGAGAAGGAAAAAGATAAACTAATATGATTGATAAAATATTCTTGATTACTTTAAAATATTTTCCCCACACTACTGCATGCTTATCTACACTATTTTGCCAGATTTCAGAAAATGGTCAACAGAGCTATGTAAAGGAGGTGCTATAAAGAGAAACCATGTCATTGTTTTAAAAGTCAGGTCCAAATAATCAAAGGGATGTGAGAGGAAGAAAAATAAATCACACTGAAAACATATTTCAGCCTTAGTTGTATACATTATTATAGAGATTAAAAATTTCATCCACTGAGTAGATAGGGGGTATTTTAGGCAGTATCCTTAATTTTTTTCAAATCTGAGGAAAATGACTCTCCACTGGACAGGGCAGGAGAGGGTCTGACATGCCTTTCTATCCTTCACAAAACGTGACATATAACAAGCTATAATAAATGTTTCTGAATAAATATTTGTTAATTATCATGGAGCTTTGATATACTGCAGTCTTATATTTTATAATTCCAGGAAATATAGCGATTTTTACCACTCAGAAAATGGTGCCCCCCCAAAAAAATCATATATAACTCAATTCAAGTAGTCCTTAAGCCATGTAATACAGTCACAAAAGATCTAGGCTGAAAGCTGGCCAACTGAGCTTTTTGTCTCTATTAACTGGCCCCTTGAGTAAAGTTTACCTCTCTAACCTACAGTTTTCTCACTTATCAAATAAGATTGGCTAAAAGAGAATCTTTCAGCTCACTGTTTCTTCAATGGCATTTGGCTCCTAACAGCTGTAGTGAAAATCAGGCTGTTTCACGGTAAACTGCTGTCAAAAGTGACAGTTAGGGAGTGGTGTTATTACTTGCACTTCAAGTGATTTTAAGTACTTTTTAAATTAAGTAAGATTCTCAAGGCTCTCCTAGTAACCAAACACAATATAAATGGCTTAGTGCCTATAGGGGAAAAAAAATTTCATGTTCAAAATTACAACTAAAATCTATCAACATATTTTATTCTCTTGCAGTTATATATTCCCGTGTAGTTCTTTGTCAATAGGATATATAGCTAAACAAGTGAAAAATCATAAAGTCATTTCCTTAAACATCAGTGACCCAATCAATCAAAACTTCATCCTACTTGTTGGATTCTACTAATAAGCTGTCTTTTCTTTCTCTCTCTCTTTATTGAAGTATAGTTGATTTACAATGTTATGTTAGTTTCAGATATGTTGTTGTTGTTGTTTAGTCTCCAAGTTGTGTCCAACTTTTTTGCAATGTCATGGACGATAGCCCACCAATGTTCTCTGTCCATGGGATTTCTCAAGCAAGAATACTGGGGTGAGTTGCCATTTCCTGTTCCTGGGGATCTTCCTGACCCAGGGATCAAACTCATATCTCTGTCATTGGCAAGCAGAGTCTTTACCACTGAGCCAGCAGGGAAGCCCAATTTCAGGTATACAGTATAGTGATTCAGGTTTGAGGGTTTTTTTTGTTGTTGTTGTTGTTGTTTTCAGATTATATCCCAGTATAGGTCATCCCAAGATATTGGGTATAAGTCCCTGTACTACCCAGTAAAATCCTTATTACTTATGCATTTTATGTGGCGGTGGTGGTTTAATTGCTAAGTTGTGTCCAACACTTGTGATCCATGGACTATAGCCAACAAGGTTCCTCTGTCTGTGGGATTTCCCAGGAAGAATACCAGAGTGGATTGCCATTTAGTTTTTATCTGTTAATCCAACACTCCTAATCTGGGCCTCCCCACCCTCATACTCTGTCTCTTTCCTCTTTGGTAACCAGAAATTCTAAACTACCTTTTCTTAAATGAACAATTATTTTCACATCATAGAGGTTTAACAAGCTAAATTTACAAAATTAGTATTATTTAGTTAGTAGGAAAACAACAGAACAGGAAAGATTGGCGACCTCTTCAAGAAAATTGGAGATACCAAGGGAACATTTCATGCAAAGATGGGAAGGATAAAGAACAAAAACAGTTAAGGGCCTAACAGAAGCAGACGACATTAAATGATACGGCAAGAATACACAGAAGAACTTTAAGGTCTTAATGACCTGGATAACCACAATGGTAAGCTCACTCATTTAGAATCAGACATACTGAAGTGTGATGTCAAGTGGGCCTTAGGAAGCATTACTATGAACAAAGTTAGTGGAGGTGGCATAATTCCAGCTGAGCTCTTTAAAACCTAAAAGATGATGCTGTTAAAGTGCTGCACTCAATATGTCAGCAAATTTTGAAATCTCAGCAGTGGCCACAGGTCAGTGACTTCAGAAAGTCAGGTTTCATTCCAATCCCAAAGAAAGACAGTGCCAAAGAATGTTCAAACAACTATACAGTTGTGCTTATTTACAAGCTAGCAAGGTTATGCTTCAAATCCTTCAAGCTAGGCTTCAGCAGTATGTGAACTGAGAACTTCTAGATGTACAAGCTGAGTTTAGAAAAGGCAGAAGAATCAGAGCTCAAATTGCCTGCATTTGTTGAATCACGGAGAAAGAAAGAGAATTCCAGGGGGAAAAAAAAAAACCAAACATCTACTTCTTCTTTATTAACTATGCTAAAGCCTTTGACTGCATGTATGCGTGCATGCTCAGTTGGGTCTGACTTTTTGCAACCCTTTGGACTGTAGCCCACCAGGCTCCTCTGTTCATGAAATTTTCCAGGCAAGTAAACTTTGTGGATCACAAAAAACTGTGGAAAATTTTAGAGATGGGAATACCAGACCATCTTACCTGTCTCCAAAGAAACTTCTATGAAGGTCAAAAAACAACAGTTAGAACCAGACATGGAACAATGGACTGGTTCAAATTTGGGAAAGGAATATGACGAGGCTGTATATTGTCACCCTGCTTATTTAACTTATATGTAAAGTACAACGTGCAGAATGCCAGGCTAGATATATCAGAAGCTGGAATCAAGATTGTCAGGAGAAATGTCAGCAATGTCAGATATGCAGATGATATCACTCTAATGGCAGAAAGTGAAGAGGAACTAAAGAGCCTCTTGAAGGTGAAAGAAGAGCATGAAAAAGCTGCCTTGAAACTCAATATTAAAAAAAAAACAACAACCTAGGATCATGACATCCAGTACCATCCATCACTTCATGGCAAACAGAAAAGGAAAAAGTGGAAGCAATGGCAGATTTTCACTCTTTGGGCTCCAAAATCACTGCAGACAGTGACTGCAGCCAGGAAATTAAAAGACACTTGTCCTTGGCAGGAAAGCTATGAGAAACCTAGACAGTGTATTAAAATACAGACATCACTTGGTTGACAAACGTCCATATAGTCAAAGCTATGGTTTTTCCAGCCATCATGTATGGATGTGAGAGTTGGACCATAAAGAAAGCTGGGTGCTGAAGAACTGATGTTTTCAAACTGTGATGATGAAGAAGACTCTTGTTCTTGGGCTGCAAGGAGATCAAACCAGTCAATCCTAAAGGAAATTAACCCTGAATATTCATTGGAGGACTGATGCTGAAGCAACAATACTTTTGCCACCTGAAACAAAGAGCTGACTCATTGGAAAAGACCTTGAGGTTGGGAAAGATAGAAGGCAAAAGGAGGAAGGGGCGGCAGAGGACAAGATAGACAGCACGACAGATTCAACAGACATGAATTTGAGCAAACTCTGGGAAATAGATAGCGAAGGACAGGGGAACCTGGAGCGCTATAGTCCATGAGGTCACAAAGAGTCAGACATGTTTAGTGACTGAACAACACAACAGTTAGCATTTTGACTATTTTTGGAGAAAATGGAAAAAAAAAATCCTTATACTTTTTTTTTTAATCCTTATACTTTTATGAGCTTTTTGTTTGATTAAGCTAAGAAAAGAAGATTAGTCTTGAGTGCAGGACATTGTAATCAGTTAGAAAACATGCAATTACATCTAAATTTTAATTCACAGTCTTCTCTAGATTTAAACATTTTATGGTAAAATGTTTATTTTTTAAAAATTTTCAAATGTATTAATGTATCCATTTTACCATGAGAAACTAATCTGGTCAAAGCCTGTGGTATTGGAGAAGACTCTTGAGAGTCCCTTGGACTGCAAGGAGATCAGTCCTGGGTGTTCATTGGAAGGACTGATGTTGAAACTGAAACTCCAATCCTTTGGCTTCCAGATGCAAAGAGCTGACTCATTTGAAAAGATCCTCATGCTAGGAAAGATTGAGGGCAGGAGGAGAAGGGAATGACCGAGGATGAGATGGTTGAATGGCATCACCAACTTGATGGACATGGGTTTCGGTGGACTCCAGGAGTTGGTGATGGACAGGGAGGCCTGGCATGCTGAGGTTCATAGGGTTACAAAGAATCAGACACAACTAGGTGACTGAACTGAACTTAATCATTTAAATTTTTTAAAATATATTTTTCTTTTAATAAATAAAATATACTTTCAAAATGGAAATGTGAGGTTAGGATGAGTTTTCCATTCATGTACTTAATTCAAAAGATATTGAATACCTCTACAGGCTAGGTGCTGATGTGATCTGAATCAGAAGAAAATACAAATCACATATTTTGCATGAATTGAATTGCTTAGCAACTTATTATTAAGAAGGTATGATATGCTGACGTTACAATGAGCCTTTGGTCATGTTGACTTGGAGAGGCGAAGGAAAGACCTAGAGACATTTTAAACTAAAAACTAACAAGAACATTCTTGAAGATACAGACACATCTTCAAGGTGTGAGATAGTGACATGTGGCTCTAAATAAGAGATAAAATGAAATCTTAGTAAAACCAGACTACTACAAAATTCACAAGATCCCCCTTTGAGGAAGACAGAAATAGAAAATGTTCTGGGACTTGCATTTTAGAAAAGTTTGCCAAATCTTGAGAAACTTCCTAGGGCTGAACTATACTAGCTTGTCAGTTGGTAGTGGTGAGCAGGTGATGACTAAAGGGTGCCAGCTCTGAGGAATGCACTTCAAGAAGACAGAACAAGAAAGGCACTGAGATCCCAAGCATCCTAGAAAGCTCTACTCAGCCACAGAAATGGCAGTGCTGAGCTTTCAAAATATGAGCCAGCTGTTTTCAATGGTTTGGGCAAGCTGCCCGTCAGCTTCCATTACTGAGGTCAATGCACAGAGATGGTAGATAGTGACAGAGGGGATGACTGCCAAGGAACCTAATGGCTGAATAAGATTTCTCTCCAGCACATGCACCAAGCAAGCCTTTTATATTAAAACATCCGAGAGAACTGTTTTCACAAATACCAAAGCTCTCATTCTTTCAGTTTCCAACCACATAGGGCTCATGTTTGTTCATTCATGAAGGAATTCTGTTTCAGTGTTTTAAAGATAACAAATTCACATTAAAACCAAGAGGCCCACTTTAAGGTGAAATAAAACTATTTGTTTCAATCATACTATAAAATGTCACCCTCAGTTTTTCTTCCTTTCTTTACAGCAATGTTCTTTAACTGGAATGTGAGTTAGACATAGATTTACATAGATCCTGAGATGAAGTAAGTGAAAATATATTACAAATCTAAATTTAATATCCACTATGCATCTATTTGAGATTGCACCCAAGTGCTGCTTTTCAGACTCTTGTTGACCATGATGGCTACTCCATTTCTTCTAAGGGATTCTTGCCCACAGTAGTAGATATACTGGTCATCTGAATTAAATTCACCCATTCCAGTACATTTCAGTTCGCTGATTCCTAGAATGTCGATGTTCACTCTTGCCATCTCCTGTTTGACCACTTCCAATTTGCCTTGATTCATAGACCTAACTTTCCAGGTTCCTATGCAATATTGCTCTTTACAGCATCAGACCTTGCTTCTATCACCAGTCGCATCCACAGCTGGGTATTGTTTTTGCTTTGGCTCCGTCCCTTCATTCTTTCTGGAGTTACTTCTCCACTGATCTCCAGTAGCATATTGGGCATTTAACAACCCGGGGAGTTCCTCTTTCAGTATCCTATCATTTTGCTTTTTCATACTGTTCCAGGGTTTTCAAGGCGAGAATACTGAAGTAGTTGGCCATTCCCTTCTCTAGTGGACCACATTCTGTCAGACCTCTCCACCATGACCCACCCGTCTTGGGTGGCCCCACACGGCATGGCTTAGTTGCACTGAGTTAGACAAGGCTGTGGTCCTAGTGTGATTAGATTGGCTAGTTTTCTGTGATTACGGTTTCAGTGTGTCTGCCCTCTGATGCCCTCTCGCAACACCTACTGTCTTACTTGGGTTTCTCTTACCTTGGACATGGGGCATTTCTTTTCCAGCCACTGCAGCAAAGCACAGCCACTGCTCCTTACATTGGAAGAGGGGTATCTCCTGATCTTAAATGTGGAGTAGCTCCTCTGGGCCCTCCTGCACCCACACAGCTGCCACTCCTTGGACGTGGGGTTGCTCCTCTCAGCCGCTGCCCCTGACATCAGGCGTGGGGAAGGTCCTCCCACCCGCTGCCCCTGAACTTGGGCAAGGGGGAGCTCCTCTCAGCCATGCTTCTGCATGCTTCTGCACAGTCTGTCAGATAATCACGATGGTGTGATCACTCACCTAGAGCCAGATATCCTGGAATGTGAAGCCAAGTGGGCCTCAGAAAGCATCACTACGAACAAAGCTAGTGGAGCTGATGGAATTCCAGTTGAGTTTTTTCAAATCCTGAAAGATGATGCTGTGAAAGTGCTGCACTCAATATGCCAGCAAATTTGGAAAACTCAGCAGTGGCCACAGGGCTGGAAAAGGTCAATTTTCATTCCAATCCCAAAGAAAGGAAATGCCAAAGAATGTCAAACTACCACACAATTGCATTCATCTCACATGCTATTAAAGTAATGCACAAAATTCTCCAAGCCAGGCTTCAGCAATATGTGAATCGTGAACTTCCAGATGTTCAAGCTGGTTTTAGAGAACGCAGAGGAACCAGAGATCAAATTGCCAACATCTGCTGGATCATGGAAAAAGCAAGAGAGTTCCAGAAAAACATCTATTTCTGCTTTATTGACTATGCCAAAGCCTTTGACTGTATGGATCACAATAAACTGGAAAATTCTGAAAGAGATGGGAATACCAGACCACCTGACCTGCCCCTTGAGAAACCTGTATGCAGGTCAGGTAGCAACAGTTAGAACTGGACATGGAACAACAGACTGGTTTCAAATAGGAAAAGGAGTATGTCAAGGCTGTATATTGTCACCCTGCTTATTTAACTTATATGCAGAAATGCTGGGCTGGAAGAAGCACAAGCTGGAATCAAGATTGCCAGGAGAAATATCAATAACCTCAGATTTGCAGATGACACCACCCTTATGGCAGAAAGTGAAGAGAAGCTAAAGAGCCTCTTGATGAAAGTGAAAGAGGAGAGTGAAAAAGGTTGGCTTAAAGCTCAACAGTCAGAAAACAAAGATCATGGCATCCGGTCCCATCAGTTCATGGGACATAGATGGGGAAACAGTGGAAACAGTGTCAGACTTTATTTTGGGGGGCTCCAAAATCACTGCAGATGGTGACTGCAGCCATGAAATTAAAAGACACTGACTCCTTGGAAGGAAAGTTATGACCAACCTAGATAGCATATTCAAAAGCAGAGATATTACTTTGCCAACAAAGTTCCATCTAGTCAAGGCTATGGTTTTTCCATTGGTCATGTATGGATGTGAGAGCTGGACTAGGAAGAAAGCTGAGCACTGAAGAATTGATAGTTTTGAACTGCAGTATTGGAGAAGACTCTTGAGAGTCCCTTGGACTGCAAGGAGATCCAACCAGTCCATCCTAAAGGAGATAAGTCCTGGGTGTTCATTGGAAGGACTGATGTTGAAGCTGAAACTCCAATACTTTGGCCACTTCATGTGAACAGCTGACTCACTGGAAAAGACCCTGATGCTGGGAGAGATTGGGGGCAGGAGGAGAAGGGGACGACAGAGGATGAGATAGCTGGATGGCATCACCGACTCGATGGACATGAGATTGAATAAACTCCAGGAGTTGGTGATGGACAGGGAGGCCTGGCGTGCTGTGATTCATGGGGTCGCAAAGAGTCGGACACGACTGAGCGACTGAACTGAACTGATGTATGTGTGCATGCTAAGTAGCTTCAGTTGTGTCTGATTCTTTGCAACCCCATAGACTGTAGCCTGCCAGATTTCTCCGTCCATGAGTTTTCCTAGGCAAGAATATTGGAGTGAGTTGCCATTTCCTCCTTCAGGGGATCTTCCTGGACCGAGGGATTGTACCCATGTCTCCTGCGGTTTCTGCATTGCAGGATGGTTTCTTTTACCGCTGAGTCAATGGGAAATATGATGGAAATAAGAACATTTTGGGGAGTAATGTCAAAGTGAGAATGTGACCAGGTTAAGTTCTTTCAGAAGTTATTTTTCATTTAATTTTGTTACGCTTGAAGACATTTACAATTATTGACTAAAAGTTTTAAACCTGGAGGGAATTTACCTATAATTTAGAATATGACTTTCTTTTCATAACTCATCCCTTTTCTGTTGCATTATCTAGAAAACTTGAAAATTGCCCCCCCCCCATAGTTTGATGTTATAGTGTCAGATAAAGAGTTAAAGTAGACAATTTTGAGTATCAGCAAGGACAGCTGCTCTAAGAGAAAAAATACTCAGAACATCTAAAATGCCAATAAAAAAAGGTTCAATTATCAAGAAACAAGTTTAAAAAATTAGACTGGCAAATTTTCCACATTCATAATATTAGAATAAACTTAATTATACTGGCTTCTTATTAAATATTAGTTGCATCTTTGTTTAGAAGCGAGAAATGGCGGGTATACTACAAGGATCTTAACACGAAATCAGAGACATAGGATATTATTTCCCAGAAAACTGTATGGACTTGGAAGGCAATCAACTTCCACCAAAGCTGGGTTTTCAGATCCAGTCCTTTCATGACATTTCATTGCCATTACCTCCAGTGTCAGATGGTAAGAGAACATTTAGACGGCAAATTTTTATTCCTCTTGGTATGTCTTCAGGGAAAGTTTTATTTATACTCCAAAAAGGCTTACTTTTTTTTTTTTTTTTTTTTGTAAAAGGCAAGTAAAGTATTTTTCAAACTAAACTGTAATGGAGATGGTTATCTATTGCTGAAGTTGGCTGATTCTGGGGATTACTATGGATGACAAAGATCATGATCCAACAGGATTTGTATCTTATCTACGTCAGATAAATATAACTGAAATGACTATTATATGGTAGAATTTTGCTCCAAAGCAGAAATTCAATACTCAAGGACCCAAAGTGTCAGAGTAAAATGGTAGATGAAGGAAGACAAACAGAATAACCTCAAGCTCAATTCCCATTAATCAATATATTATTAGTTCCTCTTAACAGAGCTGTCTACATGCTAGAAATCTCTCTCAGGAAAAGGTTCCTTTCTGAAACATCAATATATCTCTTGGAATGTGTTCATGAAGAAAGCAAAGAAAGTACAATTTTTTTCCTCGTGAGTAAAGGAAACTAAAGGGCTGTCCTTTATAAGCTACCTTGGAGGTTTCCTATGTAACTAAGAAAGCAGATTAACCGGCCATAGGACCTCTCATAAAATATTCAAGTATTTTTCTCGGGAAATATTCAAATAAACAGTAGCTGAGAAAATCCCCAGAAACAAAAACTGTCCACTTTAAACAATGTGCCCAAGTCTCCGTTAGGGGTAGGATAGCCATTCACACTGACAGTGCCTTCTGTAGGGACTGATTCAAAAGTTCATTTTTTATCTAGCCCTCGAGGCTAGATCTAAAGGGCACTAACCAAACATGACCCCTAAATGTCTCTTATGCAGGGAAACGTAACTGTGACAGTCACCTTTGGTGCCTTAATGAAGGATCACCACTGCCCAATAAAAGGCTACTAGTCCTCAAGTCCTTGCAATTTCTCTTCCAGATCAGCATATCTGCTTCTGTCATGCTCTGATTCTGAGCCATGTCTGCTTCCTCTTGTTCTCATTAACTTTTCTCATCCTATCATCATTTAGAAACTGCAACAGAATTTAAAGACTGGAATAGCGTAGCAGCACAGTGTTCAGAATTCATGAATAAAAAGCTAACTGCTGAGTGCTCTGTTTCTTATTTAGGTCAGTGCTTCTTAAATTACCTTTTGTGAAGACCCAGTTTCTTCATCTTTTAAAACTTTCTGATCTGTTGCTGTCTGAAACTCTTAAGAATTACAATATTAATGAATCACTTAGAAATTAAACTAATCACCTATCATGCAAAATAAAGAGTTTTTTAAAATATTAGATTCAACAGACATAAACTACTTCTAATTGTGATTTTGCAAAAGATATCAAAAGCCTTACTTCCCATTGCTTTGCTGCTTTCTTCTCTAGCTGTAGCAAATACTTTACAAACTTGCCCCATCTGTGAACAATACTTAGAGTAGAACTGAATCAGATAATTCAATATTCAGTACACAAAAGTCTATATCAGTCCAGCTTTTTTGGTTTTAAATGAAATGACTGTTTGATTCAAGGGAATTCAAGCAGAATTGATCACCTCTTCCTTTCCTTCAGGTTTAGATCTGAAAACCCCAAGCTGTTAGCACACAAGCTTAAGTACTCCATCCTGCCATTCTTTTGGGAAGCACTGGGATTAGGTAAGTTTCTTGCAGGGTCTATAAGAAATACTAAAATAAAAAATCACAGGACATTTCTCCAGATCTATGATAAAGTTCAACTAGCAAGTATTATGATTTCAGAAATCCATGAAAAAAAGAGAAATAACACAGGTAATTTTCAAATCAAGAACAAAGGGAGGGACACCAAAAAATAACATGATGGGGTGAAATTCAAGGGTTTGATTTAAGAGAAAAAGAATAAAATCTGGGGTAAATTTATAATCCATTAAAGTTAGTAAAAAGAATAGAAATTGGGGAAAAATCCCTATCAGTTATGTTAAGTATATATATGAATGTTATTCTAAAGGAAATAAAGAGATGAAAATGAAAGAAGGTGAAAGATGTAGACAAAAAGAAACACAGATTCAAGCTAGGATTTCCAGATTTTCCTGAGGAAACCATAAAACAGAGGCTTATAGATCCAAAGGGCCCACTAAGTGGTGATGGACAGGGAGGCCTGGCGCGCTGCAATTCATGGGGTCGCAAAGAGTCAGACACGACTGATCAACTGAACTGAACTGAAGTTTAAGGAAACTTTCTGAGTATGTAGCCAATAAATATTGGATTAATGGGTGAATGATTGGCAACAGAAAGACAATTTTTCCAGTGACACAGTTTAATCAAGTTCAAGCAGTTATGGAGCTACTCTCTGGTAACTCTCTATTGAATTAAAATAAAATCAGAGGTGTAACATTCTTCTAATGTGTGTGAGGTACACCCTGGTTCCTTCACCACAAGTTAGTGGTGTGGGAGGATGGCCTATGGAAAAGAACTGTACACAGGCTCAACAGGAAAGGCCTCCAGGATATCAAAGAACAAAGTGCCCATTAAACTGTTCCTTTTGGGTTTGCTTCACATTTTTGTTATTTCCAGTGGCTGTAGCCAGTGCCTGGGTCACTAGAGAAAGCTCTAGAATTTCTTTAAGGAGCAGCTTAAGTGCAGACGTATGGGCATGTTTAGATTAGTTGGTAGTAGCTTGTGGGGGAAGGACTTATGGAGGCTTTTTGTAGGCACATCCTTTACCTCCTCCGGTGCTGCTCTTTGGCACTGTCACCGGAAGAATGAGAGTCATATTCTGAAACATCTTCATTTGTTATGTGGGACACCCTTCCTGACATTTGCACATTCGGGCCCCAATCTCTCCACAAAGTTTACATGGTTCCTATTTATCACTACAGATTATCTTTCTGAACACTATCCTGCTCGGCTATACTTCAAATCATTTGTATTTGTGATGGCATTCAGTCAGTATGGAACATTACTCTAGCTAGGACTTCTTTTTATAAAAGGCATATATTACAAGATAATAGCAAAAACAAATGGGAAAAAAAGGCTTGCTTATAGAAAGTCATTATATGGACATTTTGGGGAAAGTGTATGTGTGAATCTGAATCACCCACAGAATGTGGCGCTACTCCCTGGGACCATGAGCATGTATACCTGAAAGAGCCTAAATAAAGGTGAATGTGGCCTGACACTGGTGTTTCCTCCTAGAAGGTACCCAGCTCAGGACATTTACTTCGTCATTGCTCCTCTTGGCCCTACAGACCTTGCATTGTAGGTATAATAGAAAAGAAAGAGGATAGTGGAGGTCTAAATGGGAGCAAGAAAGTTTGTAGGATGAAAGAAGGCACAAAATTAGGACATGGTTAGGAAAAACAAGTATTCTAACTAGATTTCATCTGGATTGCTGGGAGACAAAACAAAATAAATGATACAGAAACGTATAGGGGAAGCGGCATATTGTACAGGCCATATTCAGTGTCAGACCAAGGAGTCCGACACAGATACAACAGACGTTTCTCAGTAAAGAATCAGTGGACCGAAGTGAATTTAAGTAAAGAAATTTCTAGAAATATATTACCCTTTACATAAGACTACTTATGTTGAAAAAGGAAAGAGGTGAAATACTCAAAAGGATTTTTTAAGTGAGAAAAAATAATGATGAAATGAAACTCCTTAAAGAGAAAAATGTATATGAGCATGTATCTTACTCCCATCAACAATTACAGGAGTGGGGTGGCCCAAGTTTTAGTAGTGTTTAATAAAATCCTTTGATAAATAGCCTAAGGATGAGATCTTTGAGGAAAAAGCTAAATAAATCTAGTTATTGCATTCTAAATGCTAAATATGACTGAAGGCCAAAGCTAAAATATCTTATAAATGAAATTACAAAAGTCTCAATGAGACGTTACAAAAGCTAGATAAAACTTCTTTGGCAAAAACTAGACATTTTAAAAAATACTAAATGAATGAAAATGTCAAGATTAATAGCAGCAGGAAAAAATGCAAGACAAAGAAATAAATAGAAGAGGAACTAAAAAATGAGCCAGGACAGATCCACACAAATGGAAGAATTTGCCCATCTGACAAGCAGTGCTGGGAGAAGACAGAATGTTTAAAGTACATGAAAAGAGAGTCTTTGTCTTGGTATTTAATTGAAATTAATTAAATCATGTGGGAATAAAAGCAAGAGAAAATGATAGATGCACATTATCTAAAGTTCGCCAGTACCTAGAAGAAAACAAAGTTAACACTGCATAAAGCACAAATGGAAAAGCTCAAGGGCATTCATGCTCTGAGCCAAAGCTGACTTTAAAACCCTTTCTAAGATCCCTCCGACTACAAGAGCCACTCATTGTATTTAACTGTACTGTATGAGGAGTCATTCTCTTCTGAAGGGCATAACATATCCAAGTTGGCATCTCACACATTACCTTAAAAGGGGAAGAGAACGTGACCCATAGACAGGATCAAATTCCAAAGAAAATAACTTCACTAAGCAACAGGAACTCCTTTAGGTGTTATACTGACCAGCACCAAAAAATTGTCTGAGTCCCCAACCAGTCCAGCTATTTTACAGCAAAGACAAATTTTTGCCATTTCTATTGCTGCTCTTAAACATGCTACATACACAACAGACCCCAACAAATTAACATACCAAAATGATTGGAAACACATTTTACCAACAAAATCAAAGACCATTTATTTGTGATCTAAGCAATCATTTCATGATTATCTTGTAAACAAAATAATGATGTTTAGTTAAGATTCTTTCATTAAACAATGGCAAATACTAAATAAAACTGTGAAAATAAACCATTTGTGCCTTCAGACTGAAACAAAGAAATAAATATAAAGAGCCATGTATAAAATTTAGGAAAGGAGATGAAAAACAGGCAAATATTAAAATGTCAGGAATTGAATATAACTTAGTCTAAAATTTAGGAGTACTTAAGAGAGTATGATAATAAGATAGATCAAGAACGAAGACAGTAGGAGGAAGATGTTAATGATCACAATTTCAAATACAGAAAGAGGCAGTTTTAAAGGGTAAACATATTTAAATAGCCGTCTTTCAGTTACTGGGCTTCCCAGATGGTACATCTGTAAAGAATCCACCTGCCAATGCAGGAGATATGGGTTTGATCCCTGGGTGGGGACAATTCCCTGAAGTATGAAATGGCAACCCACTCCAGTATTCTTACGTGGAAAACCTCATGAACAGAGGCGCCTGCAGGCTATAGTCCACGGGATCACAAACAGTCAGACTCAGCTGAGCAACAGAGCACACACGCTTTTAGTTACTACCTCTCAACTCTGACCTGTAATTCAGACACTCTGAGAAAATTAAATTACTCCATGTTGAAGCCAGAAGTTAAGACTATATCTTTAGTAGAAAGCAAAATTTATTTATTTTTCTTTTTTTTCAGAAAGCAAAATTTAATGACTGAAAACTAATGAGTGAGATGCACAGCAGCAATCGAGTAGTCCATAACTTGCAGAGAGCATAGAAAGAGAAATTTTAGTTTTCAGCAAAGCAGAAGAAAAACTGCATCAAAGATAGCAGGCAAGAGGAGAAACCTGAATAGAACAAACAGGGTAGGTCCACATTTCTGTGGGTAGAGGTCAAAGAATTAAGAGAAAAATAAAGATGGTCTCAAATTAATAACCCTCAAGAAAACCAAGCATATTTCAAAATTTACAAGCATTTTCACATCAAGGTCTAGAAGAAACTTCATAAATCAAAACGTCAAACTAAAAGGATACAATACATATGAGAAAAAAAGAAAAACCTACTCGATGTTAAAACTAATAAATACCATGTTACTCAGTCTTGCACTGTTACTGATGTAGAAATATGAATTGTAAGCCTTTGGAGAAAAATGTCTTCTTGTATGTTAATAAACAACTTTCATATTTCCCTGTAGATGATACATTTATAAAAGAGCTAAAATGCAACCAAGCGATATTTTGTAATAGATAAACAAACATGAAATTAAATCCAACTCTGTAGACCATAAATGTAACAGTTAATAAAAGACATTTAGGCTGTGGCTGGGGCTTCCCAGGTGGCACAGTGGTAAAGAATCTGCCTGCCAATGCAGGAGACATAAGAGATGCTGGTTCAATCCCTGGGTCAGGAAGATCTCCTGGAGGAGGAAATGGCAACCCACATCAGTATTCTTGCCTGGAGAATCCCATGGACAGAGGAACCTGGTAGGATACAATCCATGGAGTTGCAAAGAGTCAGGTACAACTGAAGCAACTTAGCAGGCATGCATTAGGGCTTAGAGGCAAGCATCTGGGTACTTGAAATTCCTTGCAGTTTCATACACGCCTTGTAGTAGTTGGTTTCCTATAATCATTTTAACCACTACCAATTCAGCCATCCTAAATCCTCAGTCAACTTTAATATTCAGTAGAATATTGATGGCCATAGGATATTTCTTCTGTGCAACGATTGTTAAGGAATTGTATATTCCTTAGCTTCCCTCATAGCTCAGTTGGTAAAGAATCCACCTGCAATGCAGGAGACCCCAGTTAGATACTGGGTTGGGAAGATCTGCTGGAGAATGGATACGCTACCCAATCCAGTGGGCTTCCCTGGCTCAGCTGGTAAAGAATCTGCCTGCAGTGTGGGAGACCTGGGTTTGATCCCTGGGTTGGGAAGATCGCCTGGAAAAGGAAGAGGCTACCCACTGCAGTATTCTGGCCTGGAGAACTCCATGGACTACATATTCCATGGGGTGGCAAAGAGTCGGACACAACTGAGTGACTTTCACTTTCAGATACGTTCATACATTCCTCACTTCTGCATAAGCTTGGACTGGACTTCAGCACCAGCATGTGACACTCATACTGCCACACAGTGCAGGCCAAACCCTGTTCTCTCAACTATGAGAAGGCAGTGAGACTCTCCAGGGACCAAATGCCTCCAAAGGACTGATATTCAATCAACTTAAGCCATGGGACAGTTGGAGCTAGAGCTCAACTGAGAACCTTTGAAGATGCTAAGAAATATGGTGATTACAGAATAATTCCCTTATGAAAATCCCATTTGTAGCCCACCAGGCTTCTCTGTCCACTAAAACATTATTCTAATTAAAGTTTATCATTTCATTCTATCCATAAACATCATACAATAAGAAATTATTCATAAAAAGAACACAATAGGGAGGATAGCTATACTGTAACTTTCAGTGACTCTTCGGAGGAATCATGGGATAGTTTAAAATTATTATGCATGACTTAAATTTTTCATATATCACTCGTATTTAATAATAAAAATGTATCCTTAGTACATGAAACTTAGAAATACATAGAAAAGTAAAAAAAAGAAGAAAACCCCTGGCGATTTCACCATCCAAAGAGAATTACTGCTGCTGCTAAGTCGCTTCAGTCGTATCCGACTCTGTGCGACTCCATAGACGGCAGCCCACCAGGCTCCCTCGTCCCTGGGATTCTCCAGGCAAGAACGCTGGAGTGGGTTGCCATTTCCTTATCTAGTTCATGAAAGTGAAAAGTGAAAGTGAATTTGCCCAGTTGTGTCCAACCCTCAGTGACCCCATGGACTGCACCTACCAGGCTCCTCCGTCCATGGGATTTTCCAGGCAAGAGTACTGGAGTGGGGTGCCGTTGCCTTCTCCGACATCACCAGTTAAAAGTGAAATTTTAAGTTTTCATTCTGCAATTATACTATGTGCATGTTTGGAACATTATCAATAATGGAAATAATGCGTTTGGCTTTCTTCTTCATTACCCCAATCATTCACATTGGTTCAAGGCCGATAGAGAGTTTAGGGGTGGTAGAGCTTAACAGATAAAGCAGAGCATAAACTTTGGCATCAGACAGACTGGAGTTATTCTAGATCTGCCACTAACTCAGGGTATACTCTGAATATACCCTGTATATACAGAGCACATCAGTAAGTCTCACTGTCCTTAACTTTAAAACAAAAGTGATAAACCTACATTTTAAGACATATTCATGGTTTAAAAGAGATAGTGTATCTGCAAAGTGCTGCAAGGCTTGAGCTTGAAGCACATGTCTAGGAGTCTAGGAACAGATTGGGTAGACAAGAGGAAGCAGCATGGCCAAATTCCTTGGTGCCACTGGGGACCCACTACCTGTTCTTTTTTTTTTTTTTTTTTGGCTTGGGAACTCCTCCAACAACACAGACTATCATAGTCATAAGTGAATAAAATTCTTCAAATTCTGGGCTTTTAAGTCTCAAATTCTAGCAGCCCACCTGCGCTCTCAGAGAAGATCAGAACCATGCTGCACTCTGCTCAGCATTCAGTACATGCCATTGCTTAAATCCCATCCCTGAAAAGCTAACTTCAAAAAAAAAAAAATTGAAATTAGACGTCGGTGTCTGTGCACGCAGTAAAACAAATTCCTCTCTTGCTCTGCTGCTTTCCAAAGCTCATCCGGGACTAGGGCTCAAACTGAATTTCAACTTCACACCCAGACTAGGCCTTCAGCTTGAAAGGACAAGGTGAGAACTTGGTCCATTAAACATTATGGAGTAAGTCAAGTAGCCAAGAGTCATACTCCAAGCAAATCCAGAATGGTTTTAGATTTTTTTCAACAAAGACCTCAGGTTTGATTCCAACCCAGGGCCCTGAGCTGCATGAGTTCGCACTGTTACATTAGGCAGGCAAACTCCAGGCAACAGACAGAACCTTACTGCTTCCTTTTAGGGCTCAGTGGCGCCTGTTCTCACATTACAATGGCTAACCTTGGATTAAAGAACACTTGGATAATAACAGCATAAACTTTTCACAGTTCACTTAAAACTTTGTAAAGGCGGTGTTTTTTATAGAGGAGAGTGCATTAATATATAAAACAAGCATGTTGTTTAGTTTAACCATTTGGCCATATGTGTTTTCCAGGGTCACTATTTCAGGAATATATAGGCAATCTCAACTTTTTTTAATAAAGTGAGAGAATGCAAAACTTTACAGTTCACTTGAAGAAAGCTATAGCACCTACATACCATGTATTAAAAACAATTATTATGCTGTTGCCAGACAGTATGGGGTACATTACCAGAGCTCCTATCATTAAACATGCCTCAGAATAGCTCTTAAAGAATCCAGATGGTGGCTTTCAACTTCATCTCCACGGTGTCCCCTAGGAAGTATGTGTTATAATCAGTCTCCTTCTGCCTTTGGAGTTTTGTAGAGCAGACCCAACAGAGCACGGGGCTTCCTGCTGCTACTGGTGGACCGTAACTGTACTAGCCATTACTCTAAACAGCCACCAAAATGCCATGTGTGGGAGAACCCACCCATCCACAAAAGCAAGTTTGTAGTCCAAGTGCAAAAACTGCTACTTAGAGGAATTTCTCACAGAAGGCAGACCTCTTTTTTTTAATTATGCTTTTTGTTGCAATTCCACAGAAAATAAATGTGAGGGGAATGAATTTAGGATTTGGTTTTTCATAAAAATGATTTCCAGTCAGGTTTTATTACCAACAAAGAAGTACTCAAGTGGGAAAGAATGATAAGATGAACTAAACCAACTGTGGATCAGACTCAGGTTACCTTCAGGGATAGAATTAAGCTGGAAACTTCTCCTGTGTATCTAAACAACGGATTCTCTAGAGAAGCATAACTTTCTAAGTGGAATCACAATAGTACAATGGTTTCAGCTTGGAAATCATGAGGAAATCATCTTTTCATTTTGCTGTGAAGTTTTATGATAACTGTTCACATACTTTGTACAGAGTTAAAACTACATGACTTTGCACTTTGCACAGTTCTAACACTGGCTTCTCTCATAATTTAATTGGATGTACTCATCATACATGTGTGTTAACATATAGTATATTTCATTAGATTTTTAAAAATATGATATTGTTAAATTAGCAGTATCAGAATTTTAAATGCATATGCCCTTTGACTCTTAAATTCAAATATAATAATTCATACCATAAATATTCTTTTACTTGTATGCAAAGCTATGTTTAAGCTAATTGAAATATTTTTATTTGTAAAAAAAAAAAAGAAACTATAAATTGGGAACTAGTAAAATTATTAGGGAGCCCACAAATAAGTTAGGTGTGTATATACTAATTTGGACTCCCAGATACAAGTTTTAAATAAATATGGAATTAACAATAGTATATATAGTATATACCTAGTACTATGTCCTACTTGTTTCATCTGTAAATATACTCACATCCATTTTTGGCTGTGAATTAATTTTTACTATTTTTTCACTTTTATTTATATGGAATCCAAAAAGAGATGAGAAATGAATACATGTACTCAAGTCTTCCATCAGGAGGTGAAATCAGTTAATTTAATTGTGTTTTCATAGTATTAATTTTTAAGTAATTTTATTACATTCCCATTTAAAGCATGAAAAAAGATGAGGGTTTTTTTGATAGGTTATATGTAAGATTTTATTTGCTATTAACAAGTTACATGGTGATTCAGCATTAAATCATGATGCATTGTCAGCACTCTGATCTCATAGGCGAGTGATTGGCCTTTTCCCTATTTTCCAGGACAGGGTAATTTAAATGAGGTCTTTTACCACATATATTTTTAAAAATTTATTGTTATTAATTTTTTAACATAGTAAAGTTATCACATTCTTTGCTGGGACAACCATAAGATATATGTATTAATAAGATTTCAGCACATTCCAAAGGTTTTTGCTAATAATGTAATGGGAAGAATTTAAAATATATTACAAAAAAGGGAGAATTCATGACAGTTGTGTATAATTTCCTTTTTAAATATTATTTTCCATTAATATTTAACTAGCTATTTAGAGCAATTTTAGGGTTGCAGAAAAATAAAATATAATGTATAGAGAGTTCTTATATACTTCCCCACTTTTATACACACACACACACACACACATGCACACACACACACACACCAGTTTTCCCTATGTCAACATCTTGTATAAGTGTGATACATTTGCTAGAGTTAATGAGCCAATACTCTCTATTATTGTTAACTAAAGCCCATAGTTTAGAGGAAGACCCCTACACATGAATCTTCAAGTTGCAGACTTTCAAAGATATGAATAAGCTCACATATCCAAACATGAAAGTTAGTTCATATGTCAGGTATACATTGTCATATGCATGCATCCTTTACAATTTGTTGTGTTGTGTGTACTTTACAGTTCTGTAAAGAGTACGGTAGTACACGATCTTTATTTCAAGCCCAAAATGTCCAGAAGAAACCATAAAAGCAGCAGAATATAGCCAACTGTGTTAGCTGGGTATCTTGGCCAACTTTGTTGGACTTACAAACATGCTCTCAGAATGAAACTCATTTGTATATAGGCGACTTACTGTACATTACGTAAGCTTTGCAATTGTATAAAATGTATCCACCATTACTTTTCAACAAGTCTATTCATTTTTTAACTTGCTATAGCTATCTACTCAGCATTGACCTCATAGCAAAAGATTGAAGCATTTAGGCCTTAAAGTCTTTTTTTTTTTTTTTCCACTTTCTGTTTGAAGTGCCAGTGCCCTTTTACAACCACAGGATTTGTAGTCATAAAGTACAACAATTCTGATTCATACACAGGTAGAAATACATGAATCATAGCATCCCAATATGTCTCTTTGCTCAGGAGAGTCTGCGGTAGAAACCACTGTCTAGAGAGTTGACCATTTAAACCCAAAGGCATGACTTGCTTATCATGTACTTATAGATATGTGAATTTGAAGATGGCTGGGCCCTTGGACATAGATTTACAAGGTATGGCATATTATCAATGAGTTCACTCCAATTATAAACAATTTATGGCTACTGATTATTTTAAAATAGGTTTAAAAACATCTAGAATAACTTTTCTATAAATAGAGATTTATCTGGACTCTAGTTGAATTTTCATTCACCAATGTCTATTTAGGAAGTTGATCCATTGTTTCCAATGTTTGACCTTGGAAGGCTAATGTCTTCTTTAACCATTTACTATCCAATCATATCTGAATTTTGTGTTAAAAAATAGGATAAGTTATAAATTCAAATTATGTGGCATGAAGTCTATTCTACATGTCCATCAAATTTAGCAAACAAATTTGTTTTGGGTAGAAAAGAGGGCAAAGAACAAATGTATTCCTTTCCCTAAAATGACATAATTACCTATAATGATATGAAAGTCATCCCACAATATTATTGGAGAAATTTCATTCCTAAAGTGATTTAAATTTGTCATTATTAAAACAGAACAAAAAAAATAAACTTTGACCTCAGTTTTATTATAATCAACAAATAGAGGCAAAATATAGCATATAATAGTACATAGACTTAAGATCCAAATAAAAATTAAATCTCAATTCAGAACCTGCAATTTAAATGAAATTATGCTTTATAATATAAGTCATAATATATATCAGCTAAAATATAATCAAGAAGATGTACCACCTTTGGCATTAAAATTTAATGTGATAGTCTACCAAAGCAAGTTTCTGATTTTTTAAGGATATTAAGAAAAAAACCTAGTTTTTATCTGGTTAATCAAAGAGTGGGGATCGTTGTAATGGATAATTGGGCTAGCTGGCTCATCTTTATAATCTGACATTTACACAGGTCTTTATATTTTCAAAATGTTCTACAACCATTTTTCCTGGTTCTGTAGATATAACCTGGAGAAGTAAATTAATTGTTCAATTCACATTTTACAAATGAGCACAAAGAAGCAAAGTGAGATTAAGCAAGTCAGATGCAAAGCCAAGATAAATTCTTGCCCTAGCAGGCTTAATCCACAGCCTTTCTGTGCCTCAAAGAATCCTCAATCTCTATTTGAAAATTTCTGAAGAGAATTAAGCTGTCAAACACACACTCACAATCAAGACTCCTCACCATTCTAGTCCAGGTGGTCCAATTATAGATTTAACCTAAAGTAAGTTCTGATATATTGATAAAATAATATGGCAAGTCATGGTTACTACAGTCTTAATCTCTTACTTTAAAACAGTCTTCAAAGACTAACATGCCTTTAACCATGAGTAAATTATCTTTTCAACTGTCCTCATTCTTTTTCTGCTCTTATTAGAAGAGTACGGCCACTGTGCAGGTTCCATCTGCAACAGCCCAGGAAGTTCTGTGAATCTGCCTCAATATTACAGGAGAGAAAGGAGAACCACAAAAACAGCATATAAATGTGGGGAAATAATAGGGCCATTGTCTGGCATTTGATTGAGTAATCTGATCAGAGGGCAGAATTCACATGACTTAGCCCAAGTGGGCCTGTATGCTTTCCTTTCTTTCATTTCTTGGGTTCAGTCACCCCATCACCTACCACCCCCTGCCCACAATGAATTTACACACAGAGCCACCTTACATGGTCGCAGTGTTCTCCCCGTGGATAACATAAAGCTGAAAAGAGCCATTTCCTCTCAGGAGGTAAAGATGCCACTTAAAGGATTAAATGCTCTTTTTATACAGTTCATCTGAATGATCAATTGAATTTTTCAGTTTTGAAAAGATTTCTAAAAGAATTCAGATGTTTGAAGTAGAATATGAATTTTTTTAGGAGCTTCTTTTGGGTGAACATAACCATTTATTAAGGGATAATTTGCTGCAATGTAGCATTTGATCCAAGATCTGAATCAAACCCCAAATCTGCAAAATTAATTTTGTCAATTTGAGGATTAAACTTCCTGGCAATAATATGTATGATTTAAAACTTGAAAACAAATTAATTAAAAGAACAAATTCAATTTCTTGAAACTGTCATAAATTTTGCTATTTTTGGTGAATGGCATTTTAAGAGCCCAGAGAGTTAACAAGGCCTAATGGTGGCAAAAGTAGATAAAATTATTTTTTTAATGTATTTATCATCTTTAGAAGCACCTATTCCTTTTTGTGGAGGATTAGTATTTTTCAAAATAAAATTAATCTACTTAAAATGTATTTTATATTCTTCAAATGCCACTAAACAAAGTGATAAAGTTACAACTCAATGTTGGTGAGTACATATGCATATGGTACAATTTCTTCTATTTCATCCTTAGAAAATAAATAATAAGTAGGAATTTATTGCTTAAATTATATATTGACTCCCAATTTAGAAACTCAAAATACAAACAAAAGATGTGATCAGGTATGAAATTTGACATCCATTTATGATAAAAACTCTCCAGAAAGCAGGAATAGAAGGAACATACCTCAACATAATAAAAGCTATATATGACAAACCCACAGCAAACATTATCCTCAATGGTGAAAAATTGAAAGCATTTCCCCTAAAGTCAGGAACAAGACAAGGGTGTCCACTTTCACCGCTACTATTCAACATAGTTCTGGAAGTTTTGGCCACAGCAATCAGAGCAGAAAAAGAAATCAAAGGAATCCAAATTGGAAAAGAAGAAGTAAAACTCTCACTGTTTGCAGATGACATGATCCTCTACATGGAAAACCCTAAAGACTCCACCAGAAAATTACTAGAGCTAATCAATGAATATAGTAAAGTTGCAGGATATAAAATCAACACACAGAAATCCCTTGCATTCCTATACATGAATAATGAGAAAGTAGAAAAAGAAATTAAGGAAACAATTCCATTCACCATTGCAATGAAAAGAATAAAATACTTAGGAATATATCTACCTAAAGAAACTAAAGACCTATATATAGAAAACTATAAAACACTGATGAAAGAAATCAAAGAGGACACTAATAGATGGAGAAATATACCATGTTCATGGATCGGAAGAATCAATATAGTGAAAATGAGTATACTACCCAAAGCAATTTACAAATTCAATGCAATCCCTATCAAGCTACCAGCCACATTTTTCACAGAACTAGAACAAATAATTTCAAGATTTGTATGGAAATACAAAAAACCTCGAATAGCCAAAGCAATCTTGAGAAAGAAGAATGGAACTGGAGGAATCAACTTGCCTGACTTCAGGCTCTACTACAAAGCCACAGTCATCAAGACAGTATGGTACTGGCACAAAGACAGACATATAGATCAATGGAACAAAATAGAAAGCCCACAGATAAATCCACACACATATGGACACCTTATCTTTGACAAAGGAGGCAAGAATATACAATGGAATAAAGACAATCTCTTTAACAAGTGGTGCTGGGAAAACTGGTCAACCACTTGTAAAAGAATGAAACTACATCACTTTCTAACACCGCACACAAAAATAAACTCAAAATGGATTAAAGATCTAAATGTAAGATCAGAAACTATAAAACTCCTGGAGGAGAACATAGGCAAAACACTCTCAGACATAAATCACAGCAGGATCCTCTATGATCCACCTCCCAGAATTCTGGAAATAAAAGCAAAAATAAACAAATGGGATCTAATTAAAATTAAAAGCTTCTGTACAACAAAGGAAAATATAAGCAAGGTGAAAAGACAGCCTTCTGAATGGGAGAAAATAATAGCAAATGAAACAACTGACAAACAACTAATCTCAAAAATATACAAGCAACTTCTGCAGCTCAATTCCAGAAAAATAAACGACCCAATCAAAAAATGGGCCAAAGAACTAAGTAGACATTTCTCCAAAGAAGACATACGGATGGCTAACAAACACATGAAAAGATGTTCAACATCACTCATTATTAGAGAAATGCAAATCAAAACCACAATGAGGTACCACTTCACACCAGTCAGAATGGCTGCGATCCAAAAATCTGCAAGCAATAAATGCTGGAGAGGGTGTGGAGAAAAGGGAACCTTCCTACACTGTTGGTGGGAATGCAAACTAGTACAGCCACTATGGAGAACAGTGTGGAGATTCCTTAAAAAATTGCAAATAGAACTACCTTATGACCCAGCAATCCCACTTCTGGGCATACACACCGAGGAAACCAGAATTGAAAGAGACACATGTATCCCAATGTTCATCGCAGCACTGTTTACAATAGCCAGGACATGGAAACAACCTAGATGTCCATCAGCAGATGAATGGATAAGAAAGCTGTGGTACATATACACAATGGAGTATTACTCAGCCGTTAAAAAGAATTCATTTGAATCAGTTCTGATGAGATGGGTGAAACTGGAGCCAATTATACAGAGTGAAGTAAGCCAGAAAGAAAAACACCAATACAGTATACTAACACATATATATGGAATTTAGGAAGATGGCAATGACGACCCTGTATGCAAGACAGGAAAAAAGACACAGATGTGTATACCAGACTTTTGGACTCAGAGGGAGAGGGTGGGATGATTTGGGAGAATGGGAATTATAACATGTATACTGTCATGTAAGAATTGAATCGCCAGTCCATGTCTGACATAGGGTGCAGCTTGCTTGGGGCTGGTGCATGGGGATGACCCAGAGAGATGTTGTGGGGAGGGAGGTGGGAGGGGGGTTCATGTTTGGGAACGCATGTAAGAATTAAAGATTTTAAAATTTAAAAAAAATAAAAAATTTTAAAAAAAAGAAATTTGAAAAAAACATTATTTTCATATTTATTAAGCTTTTATATATATTGTTTCTAGAAAAAAAATCAATCACAAATACTATATTGATACCATAGGTGTCTATGCATATTTGTAAACCCAAGTTTTATATATACGTGAAAGTTACTGAATGTCACTCTAAAAAAAGCAGATAGCCATAATTAAGTGTAAACATGGACAGTGTTCTGAACAAGAGTCCCAGACATCAAAACTAGACTTTCACTCAATCTCCATCTGTTTGTTAATTCAGATTTAGCATTCTAGTTTAAGAATTATTTCTTTACTAGTTTGCATTCTAACATGTATACTATCATGTAAGAATTGAATCGCCAGTCTATGTCTGACGCAGGATACAGCATGCTTGGGGCTGGTGCATGGGGATGACCCACAGAGATGTTATGGGGAGGGAGGTGGGAGGGGGGTTCATGTTTGGGAACGCCTGTAAGAATTAAAGATTTTAAAATTAAAAAAATAAAAAACTTAAAAAAAATAATAAAAAAAGAATTATTTCTTAACCATTTGTACTGACAAATCAAAAATCAAAATTTTTAAATGAGAATAGTCATTGTGATGTCTAATGTTTCCAAGTTTGTTATTCATGTCTTAGGGATCACATAAATTTTGTTTGATAATTCAGTTCTCCCTCCGTTAAAATAAATAAAAACAATGCCTTTCAGAACTGCGTGTACATCTCCTTGCTCACTAAACTGACTGAATAAGAACTATTCTTTTCTATCTATTCCTGTCATTTTGACATTAATAAGCTTTCCGTGACTTGTGTTTGAGTGGTAGAATTTTGTTCAGAAGTGGAGTGACATTCAGTTCCCTGAGTCAGGTAATGAAGCCTATATTTTATAGAGGCATGCCTCTGATTTTACTAGCCTTTTCTAAGTACATTAACAGCATAAGCTATATTTTTGAAAGCATCTATAAATTATAAAAATGGTACAGATGTAACATTGTATGCCTATAGTTATATGCCTAAATGCCCTAAGAACATGCTAGTATACCCCAAACCCTGTAAAAAAACAAAAGAATGCCCTTGAAATTCAATTTAATTCCTTCAAATTGACCTGTACTACATGTCAGGAATGAAAATCAATGGTTATTTATATTATATCCACAAAGCACTATACAGTTACAAGGCCAATATAAAATGATTATCAGTTTGTCATTTTCTCCCTTTTTCATTTTATGTCATTTGAAATCACTTATATAATAAATCAAAGAAATAAGAGTAAATGTATAAATATTCAGGATTAAATGTTCCTAACTTTTAACAAGGATACATAAAAACTGATGTATTTCCGAGTGAATTCTACAACAAATTCTACCAGATCTTTGCCAGTCCTTTTCCCCACACTCCAGCCCAAAGAAGGTGAGCTCTAGTCACAGATTCCATCTGCCATGCAAATCATGTCTTCAGATAGGGAGGGAATGAAATCTCTTACATTCTTTTAATTTCTTCCAGAGTATTCCTTGCTATCCCCAGCTCGTAAGCTCTAAACTACATTGCTTGCATTGCTAATGATGGGCATTGTTCATTTTGAAACACCCTCTTTGCTTCCATTTTTAATGATATAATAAAAATAAAGACATTCAAGATTCAAAAGTCCATAACCATGGAAAGACAGCACTGAAAGAGACCTTAGAAATCACTAAGTCTAGAGTGGTATTTCTCACTCATTTCTTTAGTATCACTCCCCAAGAAGAGTTTTTAGGCATTGTCTTCCACATTGCCCCCAATTTCAACATTATAGATCTATTTATATCTGTGTATGTATTCTATGTATATCTGCACTTTATACATAAAAAGAGGAGGAATTCTTTCCCCTTAACAATTTTTTATCCCCTTTGGGCAAAATCACCTTTGAGTTGAATATATTTTTCAGTTAAAGAAATATGACCCAAAAACAGCTAGTACAATGAAAGCATATCCTATCAAAATTATCTTAGTAACTTACAGTGAGGCAAAAGCTGGAGTTTCCACATTTGACCATCATTAATATAATATTGAGACACATTACCTCTGGAAGAGATCTGAGGGAAGAAATAACACTACCTTTAATTATGTGTCCCTATCTAATAACTTCCCTTTTTTCTCTTTCATTGATTATATGGATACTCCTCCCTTTTGTCATGCTGGCAATATTAAAAGAACACATGACTTCTTCCTCAAATCTTTTATGATTTTTTTCTCATATAGTATTTCTCTGTTTATCACAATAGCACCTTTTCATAGCATCTTTCATCAACAGCAAATCAGCTTAAAGATACATGAACATTCATAGTATGCAAGAGCATACACACTCGTATATAATTCATACATAACTACATGCACATATACCATTTTAAGGTGAAGAAAGGCCACACATGGTGACATTCTATACTGCTAAAGACCAGAGGACACTGTAATATATGACCGATTGTAGACATTGTTCATGATGACATTGAAACATTTCGGTTTCACACCTAATCAAGACAAATTTCTGACTAATGCCATTCCTTTCAGTGCAGCTTATGGAACTAATCCACTTAATATTACAACAACTGACAGCGTAATAGTGAATAGTTCAGAAGCCTGATCAATAAAAATAGATCCTAGACCAGGGCAAAAGGCAATGGAGTAAGATTTAGAAGAAGGTGGCTGACTCAGCTCCCTTCAAATAAATCAAATGAATCACTCAAAACCCTATGGAAATAATAGCTAAGAAGAACCTCAGAAATTCTGATTAGGCAGAAGTGTTTTTATGTGATGTGTATCGGTCTTTGTTGTTCACTAAAAGGACAAGTTTGGCAGGGCTTAAATTTCATGGTTAAAGTGGTATAGCTTGTGTCAGAGAGGTTTTTTTTGTGGGTTTATGGAAAGAATATGGAGCTCAAAGACAGCATTCTGGTGCTTGCCCCAGCGCCTTCCTTTCTGATTCTCTTTCTCTGGGAAAGTTTCTTAACTTTCTGGGTCTGAGCCCCTATTGTTTTAGGCATAGGCTATTTGTGAGGTCAAATGAAATAACGACTATGACTTACATACAAGGCTTCCAGTTGTTCACAAAAATAAGGCAGTCTTATTTCTCATTATTGACATCCGATAGTCACTGCTACTTAGTGTTTCCTAATCCAAATGTCAATCAAATAAGATTTTGTTTTGCATTTACTTTCAATAGGATGATATTAAACTATGAACAAAAGATGATTTTGAGGACATCGTCATATCCCTAAATGTCTTCATGACAGATAATGAAAGATACAGGCACTGAGTAATGAGTTCTATAAAAAGGACTCAGAATTAGTCTTTCTTGCTCCTCAGCAGAGATCATCAGCCTTTACCCTCTACATCCAGGGCATCTTGCTATGATTCCAATGAAGAATCATTAAGTGTGCCACATGGTTCTAAACACTGAAGCACAGCAAAGTGATAGTAATGGGGATTAAAGTTTGGGCAGAGGAGATTGCATAGGGGAGGCTAGAGACTTGGTGTAATTCTCATTTCAAAAAAAAAGAAAAACGAACTTTTATACAAGTTGGCATGTGCTCATGTTGATATTGGAGAAGGCAATAGCACCCCACTCCAGTACTCTTGCCTGGAAAATCCCGTGGACAGAGGAGCCTGGTGGGCTTCAGTCCATGGGGTCACTAAGAGTCGGACATGACTGAGCGACTTCACTTTCACTTTTCACTTTCCTGCATTGGAGAAGGAAATGGCAACCCACTGCAGTGTTCTTGCCTGGAGAATCCCAGGGACGGGGGAGCCTGGTGGGCTGCTGTCTGTGGGGTCACACAGAGTCAAACATGACTGAAGCAGCTGAGCAGCAGCAGCAGCATGTTGGTATATTTTTAAGTTCTATGAAGAATTAGGTGCCAGTTATTTCTCATTTCCCTAGTTCCCCAAAGGCGAATGTGTAACTGAGATAAGTATACCAATTTGAAGTTTTGATAAAGAGGTACAGCATGCATGCCATCTGCTCAGTAAGGCTGATACTCTTGTGGCCAGAATGGCCAGCACAGGAGAGAAGAGAATCCCTTTTAAAGGTTCTTAGTGCTTACACCATGTTGCACCATGTCTTAAAAGTTCTTTGAGGGTATATCCTCTATCTATCACTCCTACCCTACCAGATTGGAATCTCCTGTAAGTTAGGGATCATATTAGGAAATGGCAACCCACTGCAGTATTCTTGCCTGGGAAATCCATGGATGGAGAATCCGGGCAGACTACAGTCCATGGAGTCACAGAGTTGGACACAAGTGAGCAACTTCACTTTTTTTTTTCCTACATTTTATTCATTTTCTATCCTGAAAATGACAGAAATGACTGCAGTATGTGCTAGACATTCAGTGAATGTTTGTTAATTCAAAATGAACACAGAAAACACAAACATGTTAATATTTTCATGCTTTTTTTTACATTGATAGTTTGTGATCATACAACATTCTATGTTAACAGGGTATCTTTAAAATTCCATACACACAGGTCTAAAATATAGTCTAAATATAAAAAAAGGGAAGAGCTATAATCCTATGAAATAAAATTCTAACTATAAAGAGAAGAAAAAAGTAAATTATTAGAAAGCCCCATTTGAATTTACTATAGTAAATTCCAATTCTAATCTATACTTGCCTCTTGTTTATAATGCTATTGCTCTTCTGAGCAGTTTGTTTTAAAGCATGTTTCTGAAGGTTAAATTAGACTTAAAAGTAAACTTCTACCTTTTACCTTTACAAACTACACCCTTGCTCCTTGAGGAGTCCAGAGAGTTTCTGATGAAGATTTCAACACAATTATTATATAACGTGGCATGTCTTTTCACTGACCAAGACTCTCTACCTCATCCAAATTAGGTTGAATGCTAATTTTCCTTTTAGTCATTAATTTCTTACTTTCTCAATTGTTTTACATTCTTAATTGCTGGCGGGCAAAAGACTTCTGTATAACCAAGCATGTTTGACTCTGAGAAGCTAGAAGTTAGGAGGGCCTGTCTATATGCATCATACGGCTCTTGTCTTCTTTAGTTAGAAGCTTCTGATCAATAGACTTAAGAGTAATTTCTAGTGACCTAGCATAGAACTGAAAATTGAAAGTTATTTCGGCCAAGACTGCCCAACAGTAATTCATGGACTGTAAACAGAGTCTGTCGAGTTGTCCCATGCTTCAGCAGTTTACAGGGAGTACAGATTATTAGAATTGAGTTGGGCTTGATATTTGCTTATGCTTCTGTTATGGTTTGTTGCTACTGATTTTTTAGAAGGCACAGATACTGTGCCTATCCACCCAAAGGATGGTTTAGGCATATGCTTGGGCTCTACGAAGAAATGGTCTTAACTGCTGATGCCAACTGGCTTTTTGTAACTGGTGTTACCAGGATAGTTTTACTTGGTAAATGGTAAACAGTGACGTTGGTGGGGTTATGCTCTCATGTTAATGTGTATAGGATTATATGACCAGCACATCAGACCCATGATTTCTTATATGTCACTGCTCAAGAGGAGGCTAATACTACTACTTAGAAATGAAAAAACTATGCCTGTGATGCAAGCATAATCATTTTTTTGGAAACACTATACCAAAAATTGATTCCCTAAAGACAAAAAGCAGGTAAGTCATGCATATTGAGAAGTTTTATCATTTTAACCTGTCTTTTCACTTTCTGATATAACAAAGCTGCTGCTGCTAAGTCACTTCAGTCGTGTCCAACTCTGTGCAACCCCATAGATGGCAGTCCACCAGGCTCCCCCGTCCCTAGGATTCTCCCAGGCAAGAACACTGGAGTGGGTTGCCATTTCCTTCTCCAATACATGAAAGTGAAAAGTGAAAGTGAAGTCACTGAGTCATGTCCAACTCTCAGCAACCCCATGGACTGCAGCTCACCAGGCTCCCCCATCCATGGGATTTTCCAGGCAAGAGTACTGAAGTGGGGTGCCATTGCCTTCTCCATAACAAAGCTAAGTATCAAGATATTCAGCTAGAGATCAAGATAAATACACATGAGATTTTTCAGAAATAAAATTTCAGGGTGTGAATTTAGCTCCAGTCACTTGTGGATTTAGATTCAGCCAAGGTCAAATTGTTTCTCCTAAAACATAACTTCATGCAATAAAAAAAAAAAAAAAAGATATACACACATTTAACGTCTGTGCATGCTAAGTCACTTCATCATGCCCGATTCTTTCTGACCCTACAAACCATAGCCTGCCAGGCTCCTCTGTCCATGGGATTCCCCAAGAATACTAGAATGATTTGCATGCCCTCCTCCAGGGGATCTTCTCCACCCAGAGATTGAACCCCATCTCTTAGGTCTCCTGAACTAGCAGTTGGGTTCTTTACCACTAGCACCACCTGGGACATCCAGTTAACCTATATACAGTTATAAATTTTGTTTCCAGGCATTCACAGCATAAATGAGTACAATAGTCATAATCCAGTTTACCAAAAATGTGAATATATTTCCAGAAGACATTTTTCTAAATCTGACTCGAAGTGGATAAGTCAGTTCAATTGCTAAGTCATGTCCGACTCTTTGCGACCCCATGAATCACAGCACGCCAGGCCTCCCTGTCCATCACCAACTCCCAGAGATCACTCAGACTCAAGTTCATCGAGTCAGTGATGTCATCCAGCCATCTCATCCTCTGTCGTCCCCTTCTCCTCCTGCACCCAATCCCTCCCAGCATCAGAGTCTTTTCCAATGAGTCAACTCTTCACATGAGGTGGCCAAAGTACTGGAGTTTCAGCTTTAGCATCATTCCCTCCAAAGAAATCCCAGGGCTGATCTCCTTCAGAATGGACTGGTTGGATCTCCTTGCAGTCCAAGGGACCCTCAAGAGTCTTCTCCAACACCACAGTTCAAAACCATCAATTCTTCGGCACTCAGCCTTCTTCACAGTCCAACTCTCACATCTATACATGACCACAGGGAAAACCATAGCCTTGACTAGAAGGACCTTAGTCAGCAAAGTAATGTCTCTGCTTTGAATATACTATCTAGATTGGTCATAACTTTTCTTCCAAGGAGTAAGCGTCTTTTAATTTCATGGCTGCAGTCACCATTTGCAGTGATTTTGGAGCCCAGAAAAATAAAGTCTGACACTGTTTCCACTGTTTCCCCATCTATTTCCCATGAAGTGATGGGACCGGATGCCATGATCTTCATTTTCTGAGTGTTGAGCTTTAAGCCAACTTTTTCACTCTCCTCTTTCACTTTCATCAAGAGGCTTTTTAGTTCCTCTTCACTTTCTGCCATAAGGGTGGTGTCACCTGCATATCTGAGGTTATTGATATTTCTCCGGGAAGTCTTGATTCCAGCTTGTGTTTCTTCCAGTCCGGCGTTTCTCATGATGTACCCTGAACAGAAGTTAAATAAGCAGGGTGACAATATACAGCCTTGATGTACTCCTTTTCCTATTTGGAACCAGACTGTTGTTCCATGTCCAGTTCTAACTGTTGCTTCCTGACCTGCATACAGATTTCTCAAGAGGCAGGTTAGGTGGTCTGGTATTCCCATCTCTTTCAGAATTTTCCACAGTTTATTGTGATCCACACAGTCAAAGGCTTTGGCATAGTCAATCAAGCAGAAAGAGATGTTTTTCTGGAACTCTCTTGCTTTTTCCATGCATCCAGCAGATGTTGGCAATTTGATCTCTGGTTCCTCTGCCTTTTCTAAAACCAGCTTGAACATCAGGGAGTTCACGGTTCACATATTGCTGAAGCCTAGCTTGGAGAATTTTGAGCATTACTTTACTAGCACGTGAGATGAGTGCAATTGTGCGGTAGTTTGAGCATTCTTTGGCATTGCCTTTCTTTGGGATTGGAATGAAAATTGACCATTTCCAGTCCTGTGGCCGCTGCTGAGTTTTCCAAATTTGCTGGCATATTGAGTGCAGCATTTTCACAGCATCATCTTTCAGGATTTGAAAGAGCTCAACTGGAATTCCATCACCTCCACTAGCTTTGTTCGTAGTGATGCTTCCTAAGGCCCACTTGACTTCACATTCCAGGATGTCTGGCTCTAGATGAGTGATCACATCATCATGATTATCTGGGTCATGAAGATCTTTTTTGTACAGTTCTTCCGTGTATTCTTGCCACCTCTTCTTAGTATCTTCTGCTTCTGTTATGTCCATATCATTTCTGTCCTTTATTGAGCCCATCTTTGCATGATACGTTCCCTTTGTATCTCTAATTTTCTTGAAGAGATCTCTAGTCTTCCCCATTCTGTTGTTTTCCTCTATTTCTTTGCATTGATTGCTGGAGAAGGCTTTCTTATCTCTTCTTGCTATTCTTTGGAACTCTGCATTCAGATGCTTATATCTTTCCTTTTCTCCTTTGCTTTTCACCTCTCTTCTTTTCACAGCTATTTTTAAGGCCTCCCCAGACAGCCATTTTGCTTTTTTGCATTTCTTTTCCATGGGGATGGTCTTGATCCCTGTCTCCTGTACAATGAATGAACCTCATTCCATAGTTCGTCAGGCACTCTATCTATCAGAACTAGGCCCTTAAATCTATTTCTCACTTCCACTGTATAATCATAAGTGGATATGTTGCTAAGAAAGTAATTATATTTTAATTTCACTTGTGATATTTTTTCACAAGGAAATGATGACAAGGCCTCAATGCCCTATTTTTGTTCTCCTCCGGAAGCCCCTCTTTGCTCTCGAATAAAGCCAGTCTCCATTCCATGAAGCATAAAGCTCATTGTGGTCTAGCCTCTGCCTGTGTTCTAACTTCATCCTTCTCCATCTCCCTCTTAATTCACTGCAACCTGGACACCAGAGTTTTCTGCAATTCTGGGCTAAAAATCTCTTTCCCAAGGACCTTTTCCCATACTACTCCCTCTGCCAGGAACACTTTTCCTCTAACCCTTTGCACATCATTCTCTTCTCAAGGTATCAGCTTAAATTCATTCTCTGAAAAGAGCATTTACTACTAAGCTATTCAAGAGAAATCCTTCTCTGTGCTCTTTTGTTCATTTCCTTCCTAAGAAATAGGTATTTGCTATGGCTCAGAGAGTAAAGAATCCACCTGCAATGGAAGAAACATGGGTTCGATCCCTGGGTCAGAAACATCCCCTGAAAAAGGAAATGGCAACCACTCCAGTACTCTTGCCTGGAGAATCCTTGGACAGAGGAGACTGGTGGGCTACAGTCCATGGGGTTGTGGAGTCCAGCACAACTGAGGGACTGACACACACACACACACATTTTTTCTTTAGTTACTGTTTGTGTGTGGATATGAGTGAATGTCTGCGTGTGTGTGTGTGAAGCTTTCTTTGCCTTGAATTAAATCTATTAGGTTGTATCAAGTTACATTCCCAGCAGCAGTGCAAAAGGGTTCCCTTTTCTCCACATCCTCTCAAGCATTTGTTTGTAGATTTTTTGAGGATGGCCATTCAGACAGGTGTGAGGAGATACCTCACTGGAGTTTTGATTTGCATTTCTGTAATAATGAGCTGGGCTTCCCAGGTGGCTCAGAGGTAAAGAATCTACCTGCCAGAGCAGGAAATGCTAGAGATGCAGGTTCCATTCCTGGCTCAGAAAGCTCCCCTGGCGGAGGAAACAGTCACCTACTCCAGTACTGCCTGGAGAATCCCATGGGCAGAGGAGCCTGGTGGGCTGCAGTCCACAGGCTTGCAAAGAGCTGGACCTAACTGACCTCTCCGGAGACTTGCCTGGAAAATCCCATGGACGGAGGAGCCTGGAAGGCTGCAGTCCATGGGGTCGCTGAGGGTCGGACACGACTGAGCGACTTCACTTTCACTTTTCACTTTCCTGCATTGGAGAAGGAAATGGCAACCCACTCCAGTGTTCTTGCCTGGAGAATCCCAGGGACGGGGGAGCCTGGTGGGCTGCCGTCTATGGGGTCGCACACAGTCGGACACGACTGAAGTGACATAGCAGCAGCAACTGACCTCTCACACACTCAATAATGAGTGGTGTTGAGCATTCTTTCATGTATTTGTGGGCCTTCTGTGCATCTTCTTTGGAGAAATGTCTATTTAAGTCTTCTGCCCATTTTTTGATTGGGTTGTTTCTTTGATATTGAGCTGCATGTGCTGCTTGTATATTTTGAAAGTACTTTAACTAGATATTGCAAAATATCTTTCATTAAGATTGTGTCAATTTAAATCCCCACCAGCAATGATGTGAATTTCTGATTCCTCACAGACTCAGCATGAAAATGTATTAACATGTATTTTAATTCTGTCAATATGGAATGGCAAGAAAATATGTTTCACTATAGTTTGTATACATGTTATGAGTGAGCTTGAACATACTGTCAAATGTTTGAGTCATTTTTACACATTTTAGTGAATGTGTCATTGATGTTCTGCCCTTTTTTTCCTAAAAATAAAATAAGCCTTCTATTGTTGAAACATTAAAAAATAAAGCCATTAGGACACAAATTGCTATTGTTTAGTTCATCTTTTTTTTTCTGCTTAATAGCATACCCAATGTTTGCACACAGTAGGTCCCTATGAAATATTTTGAAAGGTTTAATGAGTACATGTCTTATTGGTAATTTCCTCCGATTATTTTTAATGTTTCAATCATGCTATCAAAGTTCTTGAATAAATTGTTTTCAGTACAATATTAAAAACATAAACTAGGACAAACTATGCTTTCTTCTTTTAAAATTAGTCATTCAAAACTAAACCTGAGGCATGACTCTCAACGCTCAGGTTCAGCACCTTAGCTTTGTATTTGGAAAGGATGATGAATCTCTCACTTGAACAAAAGCTCATACCAATTTAAAACACTAAACTCCAGGGTGTCAGGAACCATCCTCACTTTATAGTCTTAGCAATGCAGTTTTTCTTACTGCAATGTGTTTGTTGATTAATTATCCAGCTAGCAACTAGCCAGTATTTTCTTCCGTTTTCTTTGTTGAAATCTATGTTTCTCTTTGACATTCAGGTTTTCCTATTTTCCTTGTGTCATTTTCCCATCTATCATTTTCTCTCTTATTTTCCTAAAGAAATGAGTCACTTGAACATATCTTTTACTCATCTTCCAGCACAGCTGAAGGAAAATGTGTAATATCTCAGACCTGTTTGCTGAATTCATATTTTTCAGTTCCAATTACGTTCTCTGAATTACAAGTTATACGTTTTTAAATGAAAATATTTTCTTTTTTCGCAAAGCCATATCATTCCAACTTTCCTGTTGTATAAATGAATTGTTTAATCCATTCAGCAAACATTTGTTCAACACCGGCAAGATGGCTGACACTGTCCTAGGCTCTAGCAAACAGCCAAGAACAAAATATTAAGTGGACTTCCAGCTGGGTAGGAACCTTCTAGTTAGAACATACATTAATGTTCAGTTCAGTTCAGTCGCTCAGTCATGTCCGACTCTTTGTGACCCCATGAATCGCAGCACGCCAGGCCTCCCTGTCCATCACCAACTCCCAGAGTTCACTCAGAGTCACGTCCATCAAGTCAGTGATGCCATCCAGCCATCTCCACACATGCAAACACGTCTACACACCTTTCCTGCATGGGCCTGCTAAAACATATAGATCCTATACAGGGGAAAGGAGAGAATGTATGTTGAGAGTTAATTATTAGTACTTGTTACATTATTACTGTTTATTTTATTAACTAAATCCAGGAAATAAATTATGAAATTTTCCAAATAATTAAGAATATACTATGTAATCTCTGGGATCCAGGAACATATTATCCAGTTAAAAAAACAAAGGAAACATAGGATAATTTAACTAATAACATGACTGGATTTCTAATCATGGTATGTGTGCTCGTGTGTGCTCAGCTGCCCAGTTATGTCTGACACTTTGCAACTCTGTGGGCCGTAGCCCGCCAGGCTCCTCTGTCGATGGGATTCTCCAGGCAAGAATACTGGAGTGAATTGCCATTTCCTCCTCCAAGGCATCTTCCTGATCTCCATCTCCTGTGGCTCCTGCATCGGCTTGCAGATTCTTTACCGCCGAGCCACCCAGGGAAGCCTTAATCATGGTGTAATCGCCTTCAAAGCAGGATTTCCTCAACTCTTTCTCCAACTTCAATTCTAACTACTATGAGCACTTTGTGCTTTAAGTATTGAGACTTATCTGGAAAACGCAATGTCCTTGTCTGGAAAATGCCATGTCCTTTCACCATCCCATGCCTTTGAAGATGGTATTTCAACTTTTTGGCTTTGTATTCTCACCTGCAAACCTTTCCTTGATCCCTCAAGACCAAAGTATAGTGATAATACTAACCTCAGATCCTGTTTCACAGAGGTACTCAATAAATAGTGTTGAATGAACGAGTGAATATAGGAACAAATGTAAAGTTACTGTGAATGCTCAACAATGATGCAAATACACAAATCCTCAAGGTTCAAAATAAGAGAGAAAGCATGCTCAAGATAAGTACTCAGAAAGGAAAGGAACTATTCTTAAAAAGTGTGAAAACAACTTTGTATGTCAGAGAATGAGAAACTATTTTACAGATACAACAGAAACATGATTTAGAAGCATATGATAACACATTTATTTTCTTTATTCTTGATATTTATATTTTACCTAATGCTCATGATGAAATTTACTCTTGCCTGGAAAATCCCACGGACAGAGGAGCCTGGTGGGCTGCAGTCCATGGGGTCGCTAAAGAGTCAGACACGGCTGAGCTACTTCACTTTCACTTTTCACTTTCCTGCACTGGAGAAGGAAATGGCAACCCACTCCAGTGTTCTCGCCTGGAGAATTCCAGGGACGGGGGAGCCTGGTGGGCTGCCGTCTATGGGGTCGCACAGAGTTGGACACGACTGAGCCGACTTAGCAGTAGCAGCAGCAGCAGCAGCAGAATGAAATTACAAGAGCAATTTTCCATTTGCACTGAAATTTTATGTAAACTATCTATCAATCAATAAACTCATTATTGAATAGAGATATATTAATACATTTTGTTACCTGAATGTTATTGACTGGAGGTGTTTCAGTATTCACTTACATAAAAAAATCACAGGCTACAGGTGTCAGTGTCTGCAAAAATCCCCCAGGTTAATAATGTGTTAAGAAAATAAGCTGGTACATTAAGTTTGTGACCTTTGTTTCCTTCTTGGAGAAAAGCATTCCTTTCCCTCACAGCTAAGTGAATTTTCCAAATTAAAGTCTCTTGATAGACGTCAACAGGTTCACTTCCAACTCTTAATTTTTAAACCCTTCCTGGTTATATCTATAAAGCAAAACTAAAGAATAAACTTAAGTATTTAAGATTTATCAATGCATCCCATTTTGAATATACTCCCCTCAATATACCATGTGCCTAAAGTATTAATAATTACTTATCAAAGAAACAACTATGTGAATAATATATAATAAAAATAAAGTCACGAAGTTATTTCAATCTTCTCAAGGTAGGTGAAGACAAATTGGTTTTTTGGATTGGGTAGATGCACACTGTTCTTTCTCTATGAGCAGAATGCATTTTCTGTCTACAACAAATATTTTCTGCTTAGAGTTTAACATTTTCTGTATACTTCACTAATGTGAAAAACTCCAGTTCAAGCCAGAGTTTTCTTACTTTAAGAATGATACCTAATTTGAGCCTTAGAATTGCCTCCAAATCTGTAACTCCATTGCTGCATGACTCTGAACTTGTTAATGGAGATGCTTCACTCTATGCAATGTGAGGAGAAGTATGGAGGCAAGTCATGACCTCTGGAGTCTGCTCATGCAACTCCAGAATTCTGTGGTTCTCTGCGTGGTTTTATAATCTCCTCTAGTCACCCAGGAAAGGATTTTCTTTTCTTTGGAATTTCTCCCAAGCTTGACAAAGAGTGAATCTCCCAGCCTTGAATTTGTTACCTAAAAGGTCAGGTCAATATGTTGTTAAATGATTATTTTCCCCAGTAGGTAATGTCATGGCTCATACAAATATAATATGAACACTTAATGAATATTTTATTTAACTTATTCATTAATGGGGGATTCAGTAAGATATTACCATCAATAAAATGGTTATATAGGTCACATATAGGTCAATCAAAATTCTGAAGCATATTAATAAAAATACATAAGACTGTCCTTCTATGGGATAATAAACAATTGCATTTCATCAGATGAGGCTGACTTACATTTCTATGGATGAGAGTTATCTGCATAATTATTAATTTTCCACAAATATTGTAAAAATCACTGAAAGGCAGTGAAAGGTGGAGATAAGACAGCAAGAAGCATAAGATAGGAGACTGAGTATTCTTTGAGGATTTTTCCACAACTTTTCCATACAGAGATCCTCCAACTTAAGTAGAAAATCACATCTCTTTTCTTATTATAAGTTATTCAGTAACCTTACAAATATTAAGACATATGTTAAAACATATATTATTATCAAAATAGATATGTGCAGAAGTTTCAAATTTGAGAGATGATAGAATCATCATTTTATATAAAATATCTCTCTTCAGATTGATTTTAGAAACAGAATCTTTTGCTCAAGCAAAATGTAAATCACTTAAAAATAGAGCTCCCCTGGTTAAATTTTGGGATTTGGAGAGTTTTTAAAGTATATAAATAGCCAAAAGATGAAAACAATCCAAATGATCATTAATAGATGAGTGGATAAGCAAAATTGTGGCATATACATATAATGGAATATTATTCAGTCATAAAAAGGAATGAAATTCTGATATATTCACAATCTTGAAAATGTTTTTCTAAGTGAAATAAGTCAGACATAAAAGGGCAAATATTATATGACTACTTATATGCGGTATACAGAACAGAAAAATTCATAGAGATAGAAGATACAACAGTCAGTGCTGGGGACAGAGGGGATGAGATAAATGGGGAGTTATCACTTAAAGAATACAGTGTTTCTGTCCAGGATGATAAAAAAAAAAATGTTCTGGAATTGGATAATGATGCTTGTTGCACAACATTTTGAATGTATTAATATCAATGAGTTGTGCAATTAAAAATAGTTAAAATGTTAAATCTTATGCATATTTTACTACAGTAAAAATACCAAAAAATTCTGATTTATATTAATAATAAGGAGTGTACAAAAGTTACCTCATCATAAACAGTTTATTTTACTTACTACTACTAGGTCTAGCATAGTTCTCACTGTCAGTTAGTTACAAACCTAAACCTATATTGTATCCAGATTTTCTAGTTCCTAACCTAGTTATTCTTAATGAGATCCTATATAGATCTTAAATTTTTTATTTCAGATCTCAAGGACTTCTAAGATAATAATAAAAGATCCATCATATCCACACAATATTAAGACTTACTATATAGACATAGCAACCAAAATACTATATTTCTGACAAAGGGATCGAAAAGGAACCAATAGGAGAAACAAGAAACAGTCCCCACACAAACGTGCCTAACTCATTTTTTACAGAAGTGGAATAGCCATTTGATAGAGAGAGAATAATCTTTCCAAATGCTGCTGGAACAATTGCACATCCATTGATAAAAATACAAATATTGACCTAAACCTCACAGTTTATTCAAGGATTAACTCAAAATGGATTACAGACTTAAAACACACAACATTTAGGGAAAATATAGAGAAAAGCCTCAAGTCTAGTGTTAGACAAGGAGTTCTTAGACATCACCAAAATCATAATACATAAAAAGAAAATTTGATAAATTGGATTTCATCATTTTCATTTTGAAAGTCCACATAAAGAGGATGAAGAGATAAATTATAGACTGGGAAAAAATTTTATAGATGTTCAACAAAAGAGTAGTATTAGGATTATAGAAGTAAACTTCAAAACTTTATAGTAGGAAAACAATCCAGTAACAAAGTGGGCTAAAGATATAAGAGTTTCTTCAATGAGAAGATACACAGATTGCCAACAACCTGAGATGTTCCACTTCATAGTCATCAGGGAAATGCAAGATGAAAACCACTGTACTGCATGCCCATCAGAACAGCTAACATGAAAAACACAAACAAACAGTGACCATTCAAATTCCGGCAAGACTGGATCCCTCACACGTCAGTGATCCAAAAATAAGATACTAGAGACAGTCTGAGGGACAGTTTACCCGGTTCTTTACAAATTAACAGACAACTATCACATGACCTAGTAATTACACTCTTGGGCATTTATCCTACAGAAATGAAAACTTATATAAAAGGTTGCATGCGAATGCTCATAGCAGCTCTGTTTGTAACAGTCATGAATGGGAATCAGTCCAGGTGCCATTCAATACGTGGTTAAGCAAACAGTGGCGTGTCCAAACCGTGAGATACCACGAAGTAGTAAAAGGAATGAACTCACAACTGAAATGAACCTCAGCGCATTACACTCAGTGAAAAAGGGCAGCCTCAAGAATTACAGATGGTGTTATGATGTTTATAGAACATTTTGGAAAAGACAAAATCCTAGAAATGAAAATAAGAAGAGCAGGGGGAGTAGGTTCGGTTATAAACACCAGTGCAACACGAGCCATCCTTGTGGTAGTAAATACACACACATCTACACGTGAGAAAATCACATAGAACTAAATCCATAGCCACACAAGTACAACTGGGGAAATCTGAATTTGCTGGGTAGATCATATCAATCTCAATACTGTAACTGTGAAATTATTCTATAGTTCAAAAAATATTACCATTGGAGGGACCTGAGTATAGTGTGTGTGACAACTCTGCATTTTTTCTTAAAAGTGCATGTAAATCTACAATTATGTCAACAAAAAATTTCAGTTAAAACGTAAGTCTACAAAAAGAACATTCCAAAACAAGAAAAGTATCTAGGAAGTTACAAAAATGATATCAGATATAAAACAAAAAACCAATCCAAAAGTTGAAGTAAAATATGGGGCCAAAAGTAAAGGAGTTAACCATTCTGGCCAGAAGGTCAATATCCAGATATCATGAGTCTAGTAAGATTTAACAGAGAAAACACAGAAAGGAAAGCATTAAACAAATACCACATAAAAAATTACCAGGATTGAAAACTTCAAAATAATTCAAAGTAATTGTGATGTATAAATGCACAGAACAATGTGTAAAAAATACCAGCAGCAAGGCATATCATGCTGATTTTTCAGAAATACTAAGAATCAAGTCAGGATTCTACAACACTTTATAGTCAGACAAATTAGGTCACATATAAGAGACTGGGAACCAAAACACTGTAATTCTCACTCAGAAGTTAAAAATAGATAACACTACAAAATTCCAAGAGGAAATGTCTTATGGTCTAAATTATACACCTAGCTAGACTATCAATCAAATATAAAAGTAAAATAAAGGCATTTTCAGGCATTTGAGGTAGCAAAAGTTTAACTTGTGGTGCAATTTTTTTTTTTTTAAGGAAGCTACTGGAGAATGTGCTGTACTGAAACAGGGCAATAAGCAAGTAGAAGTCACAGGAACCAGGAAATAGGAGCAATCATCAGAAAAAAAAAAAAAAAAAAAGACAAAAAAAAGGTGATGGAAATCCCCAGGATGCTTAGTACACAAAAGAGAAAGATTCCAGTCCAGGTCATAGCAGGAGAATGATTCTGTAAACCTCCCTCTAAGACAAAAAATTTAATTGATGCACTTGACCCACCTGGTGAAAAGCTTAGCATTCTAACAGAGTTCAGAGATTAATTAGTGATAAGGAGAGATAGAGAAGTGACTCAGTGGTGTCTGACTCTTTGCGACGCCATGGACTATAGACTAGCAGGCTCCTCTGTCCACAGGATTTTCCAGACAAGAGTACTGGAGTAGGCTGTCATTTCCTTCTCCAGGGCAACTTCCCGACCCAGGGATTGAATCCAGATCTCTCCCTCATTGCAGGCAGACTCTTTACCATCTGAGCCATCCTGGGTTCAATCCCTGCATCAGGAAGATCCCATGGAGAAGAAAATGGCAGCCCACTCCAGTACTCTTGCCTGGAGAATTCCATGGACAGAGGTGCCTGGTGGGCTATAGTCCATGGGGTCGCAAAGAGTTGGACACCACAGTGTGACTCAAATACACACAAGGAGAGATAAGTGTAAGGCAATGATGATAAGACAATACCTTCTGATACAGTACAACACTGAGTTTCAAACAAAACAGATGGTGGCACTTATACATAATCATCATAAAGCAATCCTTGTGTAGTCATTTAACAAGACAAACAAGAGGCAGTCATAAAACTGGTAGGTCTGATGGACGGAAAGTGTGAGATAGTGAGAGCATGCGTGGGAGGGTGGGGGGACTGTGGGGGACTGGTCATAGTAAAAATGTCAAAGCCTCATCTTTCATATTTAGAAATCAGTAGAAAATAGTTGCAACTGAAATCTTTTTTCAATAACAGTATACATATATTTTAATAGTTTAATATGTATGTAAATAAAATAATAGCTACAAGTGTTGAAAATGAAGCCACTAAGCATAGCAATTTGGAGTGGGAAAGGGTGGAGCACAGACTATCTTTATTTTCAGTTCTTTAGCATCATCTCAATTCTTAACCATTCATATGTCTTATTTTAATAACAGAATACATTAAAAATAAACAAAGTGCAAGTATTTTTAAAGTTTACAAAAAAAACAGAAAGATTAGAATTGCTACTATAATCCTGCAACCCAGAGGGCACCACTGCTAAAATTGGGGTCTATTTTCTAAAATTATGGTATAAAGTTAGAAAAAAGAAACAGCTGATTCAAACAAACACCAAACATTCAATTATAGGATCTAAAATCTTCCTTCGGAAAACAGTCATAATCTTCAAGCGTTCTTTTGAAAACACTAACATTACAATTGACATTGCAATTGACACTTGGGAAATCTTGGCAGGAACTGAATAGCTTGGAAAGGAATAACCCACATCTGTGCCTGTCTGGATGTATCCAAATTTGACAATGAAACATGAGAAAAACAGAGGACTAACTAATTGATATGATAATCAACAATCTACCTTAGGGTCACTTTTGTGAAAGTTGATTCAGTTTGATTGAACCTCCAAACCATCAGTGTTAAGCTTGAAGCAATATTTCACACGCCTGCTATTTCTAATAGATTACATTATGACTTATGCTTTTAAGTCCTTTAAATTAAAAAATGTTGCATATATTTATATCCAGTTACTTTTATTATATCTTTAAAATGTTCCAACTTACTGCAGGATTACTATGCCCTAACCGAGAACTTACAGATGTTCAAACTGGATTTAGAAAAGGCAGACTGTATGGATCACAACAAACTGTAGAAAATTATTCAAGAGATAGGAATACCAGGCCATCTTACCTGCCTCCTGGGAATCTGTATGCAGGTAAAGAAGCAACAGTTAGAACCGGACATGGAACAACAGACTCGTTCAAACTTGGGAAAGGAGTACATCAAGGCTATATACTGTCACCTTGTTTATTTAGCTTATATGCAGAGTACCATGAAATGCCAGCCTGGATGAATCACAAGCTAGAAATCAAGATTGCAGTGAGAAATATCAATAACCTCAAATATGCAGATGACACCACCCTTATGGCACAAAGCAGGGAGGAACTAAAGAGTTTCTTGATGAAAGTGAAAGAGGAGAGTGAAAAAGCTGGCTTAAAACTCAACATTCAGGAACAAAGATCACGGCATCTGATCCCATCATTTCATCAAATAGATGGGGAAGCAATGGAAACAGGGACAGACTTTATTTTCTTGGGCTTCAAAATCACTGCAGATGGTGACTGCGGCCATGAAATTAAAAGATGCTTGCTCCTTGGAAGAAAAACTATAATCAACCTAAACAGCATATTAAAAAGCAGAAACATTACTTTGCCAACAAAGGTCCATCTAGTTAAAGCTATGGTTTTTCCAATAGTCATGTATGAATGTGAGATTTGGACCGTAAAGAAGGCTGAGCACTGAAGAACGAATGCTTTTGAATTCTGGTGTTGGAGAAGACTCTTATGAGTCCCTTGGGCTGCAAGGAGATCAAACCAGGCAATTGTAAAGGAAACCAGTCCTGAATATTTGTTGGAAGGACTGAAGCTGAAACTCTAATACTTTGGCCACCTGATGTGAAGCAGTGACTCATTGGATAAGACTCTGATGCTGGGAAAAACTGAAGGCAGGAGGAGAAAGGGAGGACAGTGGATGAGATGGTTGGATGCCATCACCAGCTCAATGGACATGAGCTTGAGCAAGCTCTGGGTTGTAGTGAGGGACAGGGAAGCCTGGTATGCTGCAGCCCATGGGGTTCCAAAGAGTTGGAATCAACTATGCAACAGAACTGAACTGAATACCCCGTCTACAAAAACAAGTCTTACAACAGAAATCTCACCTTATTTCACAAGTCATTTGTTAAGATATTGGTTACACTTCTGTTCATATGATTTACTGTACAGTTAAAATGGCCATTCTTTTCCCTTTAACAGAATTTTGTCACTTCCTTGCCATTAGTAAAAGAATAATCTATATCTGCTAGCCTCAAGATTAAGGTGGTAATTTCCATAATTAATGTTAACGTCAAGGACACTGCAATGTAGAAACTGTTTTATCCCTCTCTTCAGTTCAGTTCAGTTCAGTCGCTCAGTGTCTGACTCTTGGCGACCCAATGAATCGCAGCACTCCAGGCCTCCCTGTTCATCACCAAATCCTGGAGTTCACTCAGACTTATGTCCATCGAGTCCGTGATGCCATCCAGCCATCTCAGCCTCGGTCGTCCCCTTCTCCTCCTGTCCTCAATCCCTTCCAGCATCAGAGTCTTTTCCAATGAGTCAACACTTCTCATGAGGTGGCCAAAGTACTGTAGCTTCAGCTTTAGCATCATTCCTTCCAAAGAACACTCAGGGTTGATCTCCTTCAGAATGGACTGGTTGGATCTCCTTGCAGTCCAAGGGACTCTCAAGAGTTTTCTCCAACACCACACTTCAAAACCATCAATTCTTCGTCACTCAGCTTTCTTCACAGTCCAACTCTCACTTCCATACATGACCACAGGAAAAGACATAGCCTTTACTAGACGGACCTTAGACGGCAGAGTAATGTCTCTGCTTTTGAATATGCTATCTAGGTTGGTCATAACATTTCTTCCAAGGAGTAAGCGTCTTTTAATTTCATGGCTGCAGTCCATCTGCAGTGAATTTGGAGCCCCAAAAAATAAAGTCTGACACTGTTTCCCCATCTATTTCTGATGAAGTGATTGGACCGGATGCCATGATCTTCGTTTTCTGAATGTTGAGCTTTAGGCCAACTTTTTCACTTTCCTCTTTTACTTTCATCAAGAGGCTTTTTAGTTCCTCTTCACTTTCTGCCATAAGGGTGGTGTCATCCGCATATCTGAGGTTACTGATATTTCTCCCGGCAATCTTGATTCCAGCTTGTGTTTCTTCCAGTCCAGAGTTTCTCATGATGTACTCTGATAGAAGTTAAATAAGCAGGGTGACAATATACAGCCTTGATGTACTCCTTTTCCTATTTGGAACCAGTCTGTTGTTCCATGTCCAGATCTAACTGTTGCTTCCTGACCTGCACATAGGTTTCTCAAGAGGCAGGTCAGGTGGTCTGGTATTTCCATCTCTTTCAGAATTTTCCACAGTTTATTGTGATCCACACAGTCAAAGGCTATGGCATAGTCAATAAAGCAGAAATAGATGTTTTTTCTGGAACTCTCTTGCTTTTTCCATGATCCAGCGGATGTTGGCAATTTGATCTCTGGTTCCTCTGCCTTTTCTAAAACCAGCTTGAACATCTGGAAATTCACAGTTCACGTATTGCTGAGGCCTGGCTTGGAGAATTTTGAGCATGACTTTTCTAGTGTGTGTGATGAGTGCAATTGTGCGGTAGTTTGAGCATTCTTTGGCATTGCCTTTCTTTGGGATTGGAATGAAAATTGACCTTTTTCAGTCCTGTGGCCACTGCTGAGTTTTCCAAATTTGCTGGCATATTGCTGGCATATGTCACTTTCACAGCATCATCTTTCAGGGTTTGAAACAGCTCAACTGGAATTCCATCACCTTCACTAGGTTTGTTCGTAGTGATGCTTTCTAAGGCCCACTTGACTTCAATTTCCAAGATGTCTGGCTCTAGATTAGTGATCACACCATTGTGATTATCTGGGTCATGAAGATCTTCTTTGTACAGTTCTTCTGTGTATTCTTGCCACCTCTTCTTAATATCTTTGCTTCTGTTAGATCTATACCATTTCTGTCCTTCATCGAGCCCATCCTTGCATGAAATGTTCCCTTGGTATCTCTAATTTTCTTGAAGAGATCTCTAGTCTTTCCCATTCTGTTGTTTTCCTCTATTTCTCTGCATTGATCGCTGAAAAAGGCTTTCTTATCTCTTCTTGCTATTCTTTGGAAATCTGCATTCAGACGCTTATATCTTTCCTCTTCTCCTTTGCTTTTCACCTCTCTTCTTTTCACAGCTATTTTTAAGGCCTCCCCAGACAGCCACTTTGCTTTTTTGCATTTCTTTTCCATGAGGATGGCCTTGATCCCTGTCTCCTGTACAATGTCACGAACCTCATTCCATAGTTCATCAGGCACTCTATCTATCAGATCTAGGCCCTTAAATCTATTTCTCACTTCCACTGTATAGTCATAAGGGATTTGATTTAGGTCATACCTGAATGGTCTAGCTGTTTTCCCTACCTTCTTCAATTTAAGTCTGAATTTGGTAATAAGGAGTTCATGATCTGAGCCACAGTCAGCTCCTGGTCTTTTTTTAGTTGACTGTATAGAGCTTCTCCATCTTTGGCTGCAAAGAATATAATCAATCTGATTTTGGTGTCGACCATCTTGTGATGTCCACGTGAATAGTCTTCTCTTGTGTTGTTGGAATAGGGTGTTTGCTATGACCAGTGCGTTTTCTTGGCAAAACTCTATTAGTCTTTGCCCTGCTTCATTCCATAATCCAAGGCCAAATTTGCCTATTACTCCAGGTGTTTCTTGACTTCCTACTTTTGCATTCCAGTCCCCTAGAACGAAAAGGATATCTTTTTTGGGTGTTAGTTCTAAAAGGTCTTGTAGGTCTTCGTAGAACCTTTCAACTTCAGCTTCTTCAGCATTACGGGCTGGGGCATAGACTTGGATAACTGTCATATTGAATGGTTTGCCTTGGAGACAAACAGAGATCATTCTGTCGTTTTTGAGATTGCATCCAAGCATTGCATTTCGGACTCTTTTGTTGACCATGATGGCTACTCCATTTCTTCTGAGGGATTTCTGCCCACAGTAGTAGACATGATGGTCATCTGAGTTAAATTCACCCATTCCAGTCCATTTTAGTTCACTGATTCCTAGAATGTCGACGTTCACCCTTGCCATCTCTTGTTTGACCACTTCCAATTTGCCTTGATTCATGGACCTGACATTCCAGGTTCCTATGCAATATTGCTCTCTACAGCATTGGACTTTACTTTCATCACCAGTCACATCCACAACTGGGTATTGTTTTTGCTTTGGCTCCATCCCTTCATTCTTTCTGGAGTTATTTCTCCACTGATCTCCAGTAGCATATTGGGCACCTACTGACCTGGGGAGTCTCTCTTTTGGTATCATGGGGTTCTCAAGGCAAGAATACTGAAGTGGTTTGCCATTCCCTTCTCCAGTGGACCACATTCTGTCAAGACCTCTCCACCATGACCCACCCATCTTGGGTGGCCCCACACGGCATGGCTTAGTTTCATTGAGTTAGACAAGGCTGTGGTCCTAGTGTGATTAGATTGACTAGTTTTCTGTGAGTATGGTTTCAGTGTGTCTGCCCTCTGATGCCCTCTCCCAACACCTACCATCTTACTTGGGTTTCTGTTACCTTGGGCGTGGGGTATCTCATCACAGCTGCTCCAGCAAAGCACAGCCGCTGCTCCTTACCTTGGACGAGGGGTATCTCCTTACCGTCGCTGTTCCTGAGCTTCAGCATGGGATGGCTCCTCTACTGCGCCTGTGCAGCCCCTGCTCCTCGGAGTGCTCCTCCCGCCGCAGGCCCTGGCCTCGGGCATAGGGGGCTCCTCCTCAGGGTCACTGCCCCTGGCCTTGGGCGCGGGATGTCTCCTCCCAGCCGCCCCTGACCTCAGACACGGGGTAGCTCCTCTCGGCCGTTCCTGCGCTGTCACAGCCTGGCACTCTAGGCCGAGGCCCCTGACCTCAGACGTGGAGTAGGTAGCTCCTCTCGGTCGTGCTCCGCCTGCGCTTAGTGCGCCGGCTCTTGCAGCTGCCTGCACTTAGTGCGTTAGAAAGGGAAAGTTTATTGAGGATTTGGGGGCTTTGGGTCCATTTCTAAGCATTTCCCATAGTCTTAAAAGTTAAAATGATTTCAACATTACAAGCTCAACAAAATGCCAAAAAATTAGCCTGCCAACATTTTTCTACTTGTTAGATTTGCGTTTGATTGCTGCCTGGGGATATTGTATAAATTTCCATAATTTATGCAAACAATGCTAAACAAATCACACAACAGAAACAACTGTATTAATGATAAAATAAATTATCTTGAACACTGGTACTTAGCACCAAATTTTTATTACCAGATATATAAATGTACAGTTAAAATATACATTAACATTTGCTATTATTAGAAATATACTCTCTCATTCCAGAAGTTGAATCCTTAAATAAAGTGGAACAGGGATTGCGAAGTAGGTAAGTTTATCTACCCATGAACTAGTCCACCCACCAAAGTCTTGGTTTATAAATTTTGCCTGAAAGAACATTAACCTGAACAGAAGAAATGTATCACTATGTACATATTCTATTTATGAATTTCTATATTAAGTTATATTTTGATCACATTTGAACACGTATGATTTTACCCAATTTGAATGATCTAGGTGTCATATTTGAATGCTGTGAACTGGGAATATGTTATATTGATAACTTTGTTTTTGTTTTTGTTTTTTTAGTTTTTTATTTTTTTAATTTTAAAATCTTTAATTCTTACATGCATTCCCAAACATGAACCCCCCTCCCACCTCCCTCCCCATAACATCTCTGTGGGTCATCCCCATGCACCAGCCCCAAGCATGCTGTATCCTGCGTCAGACATAGACTGGCGATTCAATTCTTACATGATAGTATACATGTTAGAATGCCATTCTCCCAAATCATCCCACCCTCTCCCTCTCCCTCTGAGTCCAAAAGTCCATTATACACATCTGTGTCTTTTTTCCTGTCTTGCATACAGGGTCGTCATTGCCATCTTTCTAAATTCCATATATATGTGTTAGTATACTGTATTGGTGTTTTTCTTTCTGACTTACTTCACTCTGTATGATTGGCTCCAGTTTCATCCATCTCATCAGAACTGATTCAAATGAATTCTTTTCAAAGGCTGAGTAATACTTTGGGGAATTTGTAACACACAGGGGTCATATAATGACTCTATCCTTCTGGCCACTTGCTATTGTGCTATTTTTTATTGCCTACATAGCCCACAAAAATGTAAAGCTCAGTAGATATTTCCCTGGCCAAAAGTACAGAATGGTACTTACTACAAGGCTGCAGCAAACAAGATTTTCATACGAGGGCTGGTCACAGTTACAGCCCACAGGCAGACAACATCACAGAGGCTTTCCCAAATACTTAACAAGTACAGTCAGAAATATGCTATCAGGTCTTATGTTGCTTTTGCTCATTCTGGGAGAAAAAATAAACTAGCTTAAAACTAGAAAAGGTTAGTTGTCATCCTAATCCCAAAGAAAGGAAATGCCAAAGCATGTTCAAACTATCACACAGTTGGGCTCATTTCATATGCTAGCAAGGTATGCTCAAAATCCTTCAAGCTAGGCTACAGCAGTACATGAACTGAGGACTTTCAGACGTACAAGCGGGACTTAGAAAAGACAGAGGAACCACAGATCAAATTGCCAACATCCACCGAATCATAGAAACAGCAAAGGGGATTCCAGAAAAACATCTCCTTCACTGACTATGCTAAAAGCCTTTGACTGTGTGGATCACAACAAACTGCAGACAATTCTTAAAGAGATGGGATTACCAGACCACCTACCTATCTCCTAAGAAACCTGTATGCAGGTCAAGAAGCAGCAGTTAGAACCCGACATGGAACAACACATGGATTCAAAATTGAGAAAGGAGTATAACAAGGCTGTATATTGTCACCCTGCCTATTTAACTTCTATGCAGAGTGTATCATGTGAAATGGTGGGCTGGATGAATCACAAGCTGGAAATCAAGATTGCCAGGAAAATGTAAACAACCTCAGATTAGCAGATGATTCCACTCTAATGACAAAAAGCAAAAAGGAACTAAAGAACCTCTTGATGAGGGTGAAAGAGGAGAGTGAAAAAGTTGGCTTAAAACTCAACATTCAAAAAACAAAGATCACAGCATCCAGTGCCACCTCATGGCAAATACATAGCGAAAAAGTGGAAACATTGGCAGATTTTATTTTCCTGGGCTCCAAAAAATCATTGTGGATGGTAATTGCAGCCCTGAATTAAGAGACACTTGCTTCTTATAGAAAAAAAGCTAGGACAAATCTAGACAGCATATTCAAAAGCAGAGACATCACTTTGCCGACAAAGGTCCATCTAGTCAAAGCTATGGTCTTTCCAGTAGTCATGCATGGATCTGAGATTTGGACCATTAAGAAGGCTGAGCCCTGAAGAATTGACAGTTTTGAACTGTGATACTGGGCAAGACTCTTGAGAGTCCCTTGGACAGCAAGGAGATCAAACCAGTCAATCCTAAAGGAAATCAACTCTTACTATTCAATGGAAGGACTGATGCTGAAGTTGAAGCTCCAGTACTTTGGTCACCTGATGCAGAGTTGACTCATGAAAAGATCCTGATGCTGGGAAAGATTGAGGGCAGGAGGAGAGGAAGGCAGAGGATAAGATGGTTGGATGGCATCACCAACTCAATGGACATGAGTTTGAGCAAGCTCTGGGATAGGGTGAGGGACAGAGAAGCCTGGTGTGCTGCAGTCTGTTGAGCCGCAAAGAGTCAGACGACTTAGAGACTGAACAAGGAGCAACAAGCTTAAGATGCCTGCTTTCATACCCGTAACTGTCTCTCTTCTTGACTCCAGACCAGCATAGCCAGCAGCTGATTCAACTCATACCTGAACATCAATGTACCCTAAAATTTAAATCATGAGTTTTCCCGTACTGGCCCTCTCCTTGTGTCCACTCTCTTATTAAATGGCAGTCTCTGAAGTGGAAACCTGACAGGCATAGTGATTTCTCCATTTTCCAAAACACTCACATCAAATTAATTCCATCCACTAAACCATCTTCTCACTCATTAACCAAGCCCAGGTTATTACTCAGTTTAGTCCCTTTTTGCTTGAAAACCCTATAGTTTCTCATTGTTACTAATGAAATGTCTAAAACACAAATAAAACCTGTTGATGAAAAAATTAATTAACAGTGCATCTAAGAAAGAAATGGAAATTTTCATAAGAGCCAATCTGAGGATTATAACCAGGAGGTTAGGTTTCATAAAGCCCTAAGGACTGTTCCATCCACTAAAAGTCAAAGAATAGTAATATAAGTTTTTGAGACAAAGGGTTATACATCAAAGTAACATACTGACAATTTACATAGTCCAACAATGAGTAGTGGATCATCCTGACCCTTAAACAGTTGAGAAAGGAGTGTTTTTTCCTAGGAGTTACCTTGCTGGCTCCAGGAGGAAACTGCATTTGGTTTTGTGGGGTTTTTTTTTTCTTTTTTTTTTCTTTTTGTTTTTTCTTCTAGGGCTCTAGTTAATGCATAATGCAGATATACGAATGCACATTTAAAGGGGTAGGGGAAGTGGCCCAAATGTGCAGAGAATTTTACATTAAAAAATTGTCTTGTTCTGCCTTTAAAATAAGTTTGATTGATCAAAACTAATAACCTTTGTGTCATCTAGCCCCTACCTACCTCTCTAGCCTCACTTTGTACCTTTCTAACTTTTCTGTTTCAGATATAGGATCCTTCTTTCTGTTACTGTATTATGTTGATGCTTTCCATGTGCTCTTTGCCCCAAATATTCTCCTGAAACTTTACTCTCTCTCCCTTAACTTGTAAGACCTATATACTCCTAAGTGCCCACTGAACCAAACACTTTCCATCAGATAAGACATATCTCCTATGATCATACTCTTCCTTCTCAGAGACTCTTCTTAGTTGAAGTTTTGAATTTGATTGTTTAAGATGTCTGTCTTCTTCTGTTATTTCTTTTCTATAAAGGACTTGGGAGTAAACATATTAGGCTTTGCTGGGCATAGGGTCTTTGTTTCAGCCACTCAACTGTGCCCTTGTAGGTAGAAAGCATCCATAAATAATAAGTAAACAAGGAGGTGTGGTTCTGTTCAGCAGCTTTTAGCCATAGTTTGCTCACCCTTTCACTACATAGTGTAAATGCCATGGAATTGCTGGGCATGTTTGTTTTTATTCATTGCTATATTTCAGTACTCTCAGTTCTCACAATACCTACAGTGGTATTGGAAGGTGAAACTGCATTTTCAATTTTGTGGGTACAACTATATTTTCAATTATGATTCTAATATACAAGACAAAAATGAAAAAGAAATTATTTGACAAAGTGAAAGTGAAAGTGAAGTTGTGTCTGACTCTCAGCGACCCCATGGACTGCAGCCTACCAGGCTGCTCAGTCCATGGGATTTTCCAGGCAAGAGTACTGGAGTGGGGTGCCATTGCCTTCTCTTGATTTGACAAACGAGGTTTCTTTTAAAGGACCTCATGGTTATTTAGACTTGCTCTTGATATGCCTGATAGTCTCTATAAAATTCAAGCACAAAAGTTAAGCAATTAGTGAGGATACCTATACTTGTCCAGATGGTCCCTTAGAGGGAATAGAAAGTTTACAGAAAAATGGGAACTGAAGGAACTATATTTCAATACTCTATGTTCACCTAGCAGGAAAATTGACTGAAGCAACTAGAGAAATCTTCATTTTTTAAACTACTGGGCTGAACACAGACAGTAATTGTGAAAAGAAGAGCTACAATGAAGAATCATAAAGACATTCACTGCAAAGGATGACCAGAAACTTCAGTAGCAGCCATCGGGCACTTAAGCTTCACTTTAAAAGTTTTGTTTTGTTTTCCCAGAAAAGAAAAGCTTCTGGACTTCTGGTAAAGGTGATGAATTGAGCAAGCACAGATATATGCATCTCTTCTCAATTAAAGCTGTTAGAGAAAAATATACAACCAAGCTTAAAGGTAAAGGATGAAAATATGCATGTATCAGAAACCCAGCAAGAACTAAAGGTATGTGAAACATGGAGAAGGGAACTAGATACATACCCTAGGGGCTGAAGTTTTAAGCCAATCTTGATAGACATTAGTTTCAGATCTTATTTCTAAAATCAGGGAAATAGCACTTGGCTCCCTGTAAAAACCTGGAGCCTAGGAAATGGTTCAATGGTGACTTGAAATTTTCTTTTCAGCTGTCAAGCTCTAGAAGCTGGAAATATTCATGGACACATGTGGAAAAAGGGAATGCCCTCCCCATACGGAGTAAGAACCATACGCACGTGTAGTGACCAATGTGTGAGGGACAGAAGTGGTGGGAGTGGGAGCAGGTTGAGGGTCTGTGTCTAAGTTCACTCCACCTTTCAGTTATAGAACTCTTGAACTGAGAAACAAACCTAAATATTGGTTCAGATCTGATGAAACCTACAAGATCACTTGAAAAGGGAATGAGGAAATCACCAGACTGTACCTATGGAAGAAAATTACATATTAACGACACAAAACAGAGTCCATAGAATCAATAAACTAGGAAATTTACAATCAAAGAACTAGACTACAGAACAATCTGAAATGGATTTTTAAAATAGGTAAGTTTTAATTTTGTTTAATTTCTATTGAGGTATAGTTGATTTGCAATATCATGCTAGTTTCAGATACACACACACGGACAGATGTATATGTGAGTATGTACTTACATATATCATGGAACATTACTCAGTCATAAAAAGGAGTGACTTGATGGCATTTGCAGCTACCTGGATGAACCTAAAGACTGTCCTACCAAGTGAAGTAAACTAGACAGAGAAAAGACAAATATTATATGACTGCTCTTATATGTGGGATCTAAAAAACTGGTGCAATATAAGTAGATTTCAAGGGAGTAAAAATAGAATCCATAAAAAGAGAACTTATGTTGGAAGAGGGATCTCATGTGCACCCGTGGCTGATTCATATTGATGTATGGCAAAAGCCACCACAATGTTGTAAAGGAATTACTCTCCAATTAAAATAAATTAATTAATTTTAAAAAGGGAAAGGAGAAAATTTATGAAAGGTAGGTACAAAAAATTTCAATGAAAAATAATATGCAAAATATACTCATTTAAATAAAACACTCAATAACTAGAACTGTAGAGATGCTGAAGAATTACTATAATGAAATAACAAATCCAAAGTCTCTTTACAGAGTACCAGAAAGCTAAAAAAGAGATTAACAGTATGAAACAGCAGGTAAGAAAAAGAGAGTCAGAAGAAATTCCAGGAGGAAATAGTAGAATAGGAGGAAAATATAATTACAGAATAAGGGTGTTTAATAATTGAAAATATCATTCATCATACTAAAAGTGCTTCTTGAATCCCAAACATGATTTTTTTTATACATGGACTTAGACATAAAAATTATTAGCAAAAATGTTCTTAATATTTCTCACATGGGGGGAAAAAGGCGATATGAAGAGACTGATGACTGAGGATTAGGCCCATCAGAATGAACATAGGCCTATTCAAAATGGATAGCAGATTAACCATCAAAATCAGAAATGAGATGACAATAAAGTAATAATACTGTCAAAGTATCAAGGAAATACATATATATCAGACTAAAATCCCAACAAACAAGCATGAAAATAAAATGATGACGTTTTCAGACATAAGATATCCTAAAGAATTTCTACACACTAATGTGTACTGAAGGGATTACTTGAAGAATGATAAAAATTACTCCACAAATGGAGGGCTGAGGAAAAAGTTTAAGAATATAAAATAAAATCTACCAGACATGTAAGGAAGGACTGATACCAATTCTCTATAATCTCTTCTAGAAAATGAGCAGAAGGACTTGCTTCCTAACTAAATCTCTGATACCACCAACATGACCCTAATTCCAAAAACAGACACATGTATTACAAGAAAACTACAAACCAATATATGTCATAAACAGAAATGCAAAAGTCCTCAACAAAGCATTACCAAAGTAAATAAAATCACAGCAAAAAATTATATATCATGCCCAAGTAGGATTTATTGCAGATATGTAAAGCCAGCTCAACTTTCAAAGATCAATTAACATACCCATCACATCAATTGGCTAAAGATAAAAAATCATGTACTCATATCCATAGACTCATAAAAAGCATTAGAGAAAATTTAATATCTATTCATGATAAAAACTAGTGCTAAACTAGGAGCTGAGGAGAATTTCCTCAACTTGATAAAGAACATCTACAAAAAACTGAGGGCTGATACTATACTTAATGTTAAGCTACCAGATACTTTCTTTCTAAAATCAGGAACAAGGGACTTTCTTGGAAGTCCAGTGGTTAAGATTCCATGCTTTAACTGCAGAGGGCATGGGTTCAACCCCTCATTGGGGAACTAAGATCCCACACGCTATGCAGCATGGCCAGAAAATAATAAATTTTAAAAATAAAATCAGGAACAAAACAAAGAGATCCCTTGCTATTTTTCTTGTTCAATATTGTGCTATAACTCAATAGAGAAAAGATGATATTTTCAATAAATAAAGTTTTTAAAAAAGTAGACAACAAACTTTAAATCTAAATTTTAAATTTAAAATAAAGGGTTGAGACAATCCCCTGGAGGAGGACATAGCAACCCACTCCAGGGGAGCCTGGCGGGCTACAGTCCATGGGGTCACAAAGAGTCCAACACGACTGAGCAACTAAGCACACAGCACAAACATTAATGAGAGCTAAGGTGGAAAGAATTTAAAATTTTAAAAGCAAATGCCCTATGGAAAATAATAATCAAATTGATTACATTAAAATAATATACTTTATAACATCAAAGTTCACTATAAGCAAGGTGAAAATACAAGTAACTGATATAAGACAGTATTACAACATGTGTAACAGCTGAAGGATTACACATCCAAGTTTTTATTTGAGAACTGACATATTTAGGTTTTCTGGTGACATTTGCAATCTGATTTATATCACATGCCATCTGAAGCTAGCAGAGCATCAGCTGAGCCAGACTGCTCAACAGATCAAGCAATGCATGGTATCCTCTAGAAGGTAACATGGACATTTGTAATTGCTGTGAGATTCACCCATGGACAAAGTCACATTTCTCCCTAAAGTTGGCCCAAAGCCACTGGGAGAAAGGAAGCTCTAGAAGAGAGATGGAGGTGGCTATGTTAGTTGGCCCCATATTCATCACTTGATGTGACTCATGACACCAACAATAATGTTGGCTGAATGGAATCAGGTTCAGCTTCAATTTGAGCTGAGAAGAAGGAACCAGAAACTATTCCTGTTGGCTTTCAGAGTCAACCATAATTATTGCTGCTTTCTCTAAAGAATTAATCTGAAGAAACCTATTTGAAATAGTTTTATCACTATTCTAATAAATTGATGTACTTAAAAAAGAAAGAAAAGCTGAAGCCCCATTCTTATCAGTAAGTAGCAACTCCTTGCTTCTAGTTTCTCAAGCCAAAATCATTAAGACTTACCATTAACTCCTCTAGACTCTAGACTTTGTAAAGTATGCCTTCAAATCAACAATGAGAAAAATATAGTCATTCAGAACAGAGATGAGAAGTAGAAATCATAATAGCCAATTAATTATGAAGCCATCCAACCTCACTAACTATTGAAGAAATTAATTATTAACAATCATATTTCACTTATTTCATTTACTATTTCAGTGAATGGTAAAAATTTGTATGTCTGATAATGTCAAGGATTTGGAAAATTTTGGGGAAAAAATGGTTCTCTCAGATATAGCTAGTAGAATACAATCACTTAGAGGATACTCTGGCACTCAGCAGTGAATTTAATTATCTGTTACACAGCTCAATGCCACAATTACATATCTGAGTGCATACCTAATAGAACTCTACACACATATACAGAGAGACACACACAAAGAAGCATTTCTCCTTAACAGCAAAATCGAGGTGTACAAGTAGTACTAAGTGTGTACAAGTAGTAACAAGTGTGTATGAGTAGAGAAATGGAAAAAGACATTAGTATGACAGGACATAATCTTGGCATGGAATGTTACAAAGCAGAGAAAACACAGATATATGTCCAAATATAATGCTGCAAGGTATAAAATGATCTATCTATATATCATCTTTTAATATGTTACAGTTAAAAAATACAGCAAAAACAATACTCTTGTGTTGTTTGCGAATGCATTCCTCTATATATGTAAAATGAAATGAAATGATAAATACTAAATGTGTGGTATTGGTTGCCTCTGGGATTGGGAAAAGAAGAATAGAAATGTACATGCTGGTAAAAGAATAGTCGTATCTGTAATAGCTGTAACATATAATAATAAACGCTTTAGATTTAAAAAATCTAGAGGTGAATATGTAGAAATGTTCACCATTAACTCCACATGTTTGATATACTGTTTATAATTCTTTGTGCATCATATTCTTTAAAAAATAAAAATAGTATCTATTCTATATAACATTTACTTTAGCTTTTGTATTCATTGAGCCTTATGAAATGCGTCCTTGACTATTATAAAGTTTTCCTCCTCTTCTAATGCATATGTATTTTTACGTGTACTCATTTCCCTATAGATGACAGATGTAAAAACAACACAAAGTGAATACTGCTGCTGCTGCTGCTGCTAAGTCGCTTCAGTCGTGTCCGACTCTGTCCGACCCCACAGACGGCAGCCCACCAGGCTCCTCTGTCCCTGGGATTCTCCAGACAAGAATATTACTGAGGTGAATATCAAGCACAATAAAGTGGATATTAAGATAGGTTAATTCATAGTAATTTACTGGTTTGAATCAGGCAGATGAGAGAAGTGGGGTGGTAAGGAGAAACCTAATCAATGATGCACCTAAATACTGGGACACACCAGGGCAGTGTCTTCCCCTGATTATGACGTTTGCAAGGACAGCAGCATTTTCTATTGTACTTTTAGTCTCAGAATCAGAGAAATTATTGAAGAAAGTGAACTCAATAACTTCAGGAAATGGTTGTGCTCAGCTTCTCTTTCACCCATTCAGGGTCTATTTCTGTACTGAGTGCTATTCGGCAGGGATGGGCCCAGAAACGACAGATGGGAGATGACTCAGGAGAGTGGGCTGGGCAAGAATGACCACATTTAAACTATGTGCTAAATCAGATCCCTCTGTTCTCTCTGGCTGGAAGAGTAAACAAACTTCTCGAGGACTTAGCCCTCTGTCCATGAAGTAGGTTATCCTCATTAATGTTTTCCATGTCAATATAAAGGACCAAAATCCAGCTGAAAATCAATATAACTTGTTTGCCAATCTGACATTACTTGTTATGCAAACTCAAATATCCCTGGCTTCAGTTTTTTTCTCTATAATGACAATGAGATCAATAAATACTCGGTCCACAAACTGTTCTCAAAATGACAATAAGAGAGTTTTTCATTTTGTTCCTGTTATTAATACACTATGAAGGGAGGACACCGTTTTCTAGATCATTGACAATAGATAGATGACAGACTGACCCATGTGTGTATATACATATATGTACGCACACATATGTGCGTGATTGAATGTGTATGTATATAACACTCTTGTAAACTGGATGTAACAATGCATGATGTATTTCTATAGTTGATTGTTATGACAACAAAAGTAATACATAAAATGCTAGGGAACTGTATTGAAATAATACTTTTGGCTTGATTTTCTAGCATAAAAATTGGTCTGGAGTAATGTTCACTAACTGGAAATATTTTTAAAACATGAACATCAGTCTTTCAGTTAAAAAATCAACATCTCCGCTTTATTCATTTACCTGTTTTTCTTACCAATAACTTCAGATAATTTTCTTTTCCATTTGATTTCTGCCTTTTCACATGGCTACAGAAAGTTTCATAACTCTTATGCCTCTCCAAATTTCCCTTCCTTCCTTTCCCCCTCCACCTTAATTTTTCTCTCCTCATTTACCACTATGTAGGCTTAGGTATAGGAGATATTGGGAATACTTCTCCTCCAGCTTATTTCCTGGAATAAAAATGAGTATTCTGAACTCCTGAAACAAGATGTAATTCTTGGTTAAAATCCATTATAAAAAGTATGAAAAAGTTTACTTCGGATACCTATCTAGCTTTCCTTTATGTAATCCTTTCTTTCTATTACAAAACTACTCTCAGGAATAGGTCTGAAAAGTTCACTACATATACACATATATAAAGAGGATAAATGCATATATTTACTGCAAGGGTGGATTGATCTCACTAATATTCACCCATTAGTGCAGTTCAATCACTCACTCTAGTCTGACTCTTTGCGACCCCATGGACTGCAGCACTCCAGGCTCCCCTGTCCATCACCAGCTCATATTCATCCATAGCAGCAACTTAAAAATAATTCTGAGCTTGTATTCATTCTCTTCAGGATTTCAAGTCATGAGTTACAGTGACTTCTTCATGGACACTGGCTGAATTCATCCTCTCCTACTAGCTGTCTGCACTCTTTCAAGGTAATAATAAATGCTGTGAGATCTCTACTATTGGAAAAGACCCTGATGCTAGGAAAGACTGAAGGCAGGAGGAGAAGGGGATGATAGAGGATGAGATGGTTGGATGGCATCACAGACTCGATGGACATGAGCTTGAGCAAGCTCCAGGAGTCGGTAATGGACCGGGAAGCCTGGTGTACTGCATTCCATGGGGTCACAATGAGTCGGACACGACTGAGCAATTGAACTGAACTGAGATACCTACTAGCTTATAGAGAAGATATTTGAAAAGAAAGAACTTTCTCAGGTTCCCCTGTTTTTCTGTTCGTTTGTTTTTTTTTAAATTCTGGCTTCTCAGCCAAACAAAGCTTTCCAAAAGTAAATAAACTTTTTTATTTCCATAAAATTAAATCAGAATTTAGTAAATATTCTTCCTAGTACCTTTTTGTAAAAATAAAGATAGAAATCTCATAACTTACAAGCCCAAAGTCCTTTAATTCTTTACTGTCCTCCAAGTAAAGAAGGTGACAGGCCACTTAACCATCATTCAGAGTTTATATGTCAGTATTGGCATCTTTGACGTTGTATAAACAGCTCCAGAAAACACTGCTTTTAGTCTGATATACACTATCTGAATGTTTCATAATTATCTGAGCCAATAGAAGGAAGAGAGTTTTAAGCAAAAATACCATGGCATAACACATATCACATAAGTTGTTTTTAAGATACAACCATATCTCAGATTGCCTAACTGGAAAATCACGAGGTTACAGGGTTTACTAGAGTAAATGTCCCTGTTCAGTGAGGCATCCCCTGACTCACATGTCTCAAAGAACACCCAGGCACCCTTAATGTCCATCCTTCCTGGCATGTTTTACTTCCTTACACAAATCAGTGTCTCCCTAAACGTGCCACTATTTAACAAACTGTACTACATTCACTTATATTATGAATGGCCTATTTTGTGAAAATATAAACCTGCATGACTAGAACTCTGTGCTTTGTCTACTCTCGTAGCCACAGCACTTAGAACGTTAACAATCAGAATAGGCTTATGATAAGTTTTTATTAAATGAGTTCCATCAGCATTGATAAAATATTAAAAGCCTGGCTCTTAGCAGAGAAGCCTTGGCTCTTTCTGTTTCTCTTTATTATCAGGATTGTGGCAATGACAAGGGAGTGATCAAGGCTGCTTCATCTGGGATAAGCCCCAGATATTTCTTTTTCTTCTTGGTCTTTCGTCTTCTATCAGGTGAGAGCCTGGACCCTGAGTACTGGCTTAACAGACCTGGGCAGCTGACTTAGCTCCAGAATGCATTTGCTCTCGAGTGTTCCATATTAAAAGACAAATATGTCTTTTAATCTCACATTTTGACAAGTTAAGGTATATTCTGGACTATATTTGTGCCCTGCAATGAGGGTTGATATTTAGATGTTACTTTAGGGAAAAAACAAAACAAAACAAAAAAAAACTGGTCATTATACACACACACACACAATTTGTGCTTTGCTAAGTCGCTTCAGTCGTGTCTGACTCTGTACAACCCCATGGACTGTAGCCTACCAGGTTCCTCTGACCATGGGGTTCTCCAGGCAAGAATACTGGAATGGGTTGTTGTGCCCTCCTCCAGGTGATCTTCCTAACTCAGGGATCGAACCCACAAGCCTTGTGTCTCCTGCATTGGCAGACAGGTTCTTTACCACTAGTGCCACCTATGCCAAACTAAATATGGCAATAGAAGTCTTAATAAAAGTCCAGCTTAAATGCTGAAGTTCTCTCTGGCATTTAAAATTAAAGCCTAGGAAGGATAATTTATAAATAGTTTAGGGTTATAAGTATAAAAATATAGAACAAGAGGACCAGAGATAGCTTTTCTTGATATAAACTTGGGTCAGGAAAATCCCTCCAAAGTATTATATAAGGCCATCAATCAAAAGACTGATGGATCAACTAAATTAAAATTTTAAACTTCTGAAGAGTAGGATATATAATGCATGATTAGAAACATGGGTAAAATGTATCAATGAATGTCTCAAAAAAAATACAATGACTAATGGACAATAAAATGTTTAATCTAATAATTGAATACATTAAATTAGAGCAGCAATGAACTATCTTTTCAATATTTACACATCTAATAAATAATGATAAATTTCAGTGTTGACTTTGATATAAAAAGGCACTCTCATAAACTCTCCTTGCCAGACTAAATTAGTATTAGTTTTTCTGGAAGACATTATGTAAATATGTATCCAAATTAAAATATGTATATTGTCCTCTGTGTGTGTGCATGCACACACATAGTTGTGTCCAACTCTTTGTGAGCCTGTGGAATGTAGCCCACCAGGCATTTCTGTTCATAGAATTTTCCAGAAAGCATACTGGAGAGGGTTATCATTTCCTCCTCCAGGGGATCTTCCCAACACAGGGACAGAACCTGTACCTCTTGCCTCTCCTGTATTGCCAGATGGGTTCTTTACCAGCTGAGCCACCAGGGAAGGCCTGTATATTGTCCTAATTTAATCTAAAAAGAAATCATGAGAAGAACAAGAATGTTCACTGCAGTATTGTTTACATGAAAAATGTGTGTAGAAACTGTTCAATAGCAAGACTGAGTGGGTTAAAATTAATTTAGTACTTTTATATAGCAACTTTCCAACAGCATTGAGTGGGTAGGTTAAAAATTAATTTAGTACTTTTAAATCGGGTATCATTGCAGGCAATATAATGAATAAGAAATGGACATGGGAAGATGCTCATGGTGTTAAGTAAACTATCATTTAATAGTTTAACACATGTAGGTATGTTTATAGGTGAATTAAAATGTGTTGGTAAGATATTTGCAAATATATAACAGAGGAGGATTCTATAGGGCCTTCCCCTAACAGACCCCTCTGCCATGTCCTCCACCATCCTCTTGTCTGTAGAAAAATGCTGGACAAAGAACAAATTTAACCAAAGAAGTGAGAAAATGCAGAAGCAAAGGAAAGCTGTCAAACAAGGCAAAATAATACTAGTTTAGCCAACAAACAAAGTCAAGGACCTTTAGCTCCTCCTCAAGAACTATGACTAAAGCGACTTAGCAGCAGCAGCAGCAGCAAAAGCTATAGATTAGATTCTGAGCCATGTCCTTGAAATTGTTTTACAGATGCTGAAAGCCCCACCCGGTGAAAGAAGTTAACCACGTAATGATGGGAATGGAGCCATGATATAAGCTGTTGCATCTTATACAGTTCCAAGAACTGACCTCAAGGAAATGAGAACCAACCAGCCCTGGAGTGGAAGATTAACTGTGCCTGAAACAATCAAGAGTACACTGATTAGATCAACACATGACCAATTTCAAGATGATTATCAGAGCTAGCTGAGCTACTCTGAATGTAATTCCCTTCTCTCACCTATATGCTCCTGAAGCTACCTTTTAATAGTTCTTGGCCCCTGACTGGCTGCAGGGCATTGGTTCTGTGGGACATGAGTCCATCTTCTCCCCAGGACTGTGACTTCCTCAGTAAAGCTACCTTTTATGTTACTCAACACTTGTAACACTCGTCTATCAGTTTTGGATTCTTGAGTGATGAGAGTGACAAATATACCCAATGGTTGTCTCTCAGTAAAAAGATCAGTGGTTGCCAGGGATGAGAGGGAGAAAGGGATAAATAAGTGGAGCAGAAAGGATTTTCAGGACAATGAATTTACTCTGCATGATATTGTAATGATGAATATATATCATTCAACCTTTGTCAAAACCCAAATAATGAACAACACCAAGCATGAACTCTAATGTAAACTCTGGACTTTGGATGATAATAATGTGTCAATGTAAGTTCATCAATTGTAAGAAATGTACCATTATGATGGGGGAATGTTAATATTGTGGAGGAGGATATGTCATGTGTACAGGTAGAGATATTTGGGAAGTCCCCGTACCCTCTCTCAATTTTGCTGTGAATCTAAAACTGCTCTAGGAAAATAAATTCTGTTAATAATAATGGTTGTCTTTGAGGAGCAAAGTCATGGGAATTGTGAGAGAATTTAATTTTCCATGTCAAATATTTTGGTAGGACAGAACTTTTCTATCAGACATTTATATTTTCAGATTTGAAAAGATATCTCCATTTTGAAAATATCAGCAGGAGAGGATAAAAGGCAAGTGACCTGACTGAGAAACCAAATCCAGGAGCAATTGAAAGCTGGCCTGCACATGTGTTTAACACTATTCTTATTTCATGCATGCCACCTACATATCAGAATATACTTCCCCTATACATCCTCTTATTAATATCTAGCAACCATTTGTTTTCTAAGTTTCCTGGATTTTTCTTTTTTTTTTTTTTTTGGCATTAGATTTCATTCCCTCCCCTTCCCTCTCTCCAGCCAGCAGCTAAATAATGATTCAGACTGGAATGAACAGAGCTCTACCTCAGGAGAGCAAAGACAAGGGGCACATCCCGAATGTTCAGGAACAGGGGTTGCTAACTCTACTGCACTTTGGAAGAATCGGGCTAGGAGGAATTCATGGGCTTGTCAGCAGTCTCTGATTGTCCACTTACAGTTAGACTAGATTCCCTGGGAGAATGAGGTCAGAGAGTCGCCAGAAGGTAAATCCTAATAAATCCCAAGTACAAATGGCATATTCCTTATATTATCCAGTGCACAAAAACTGGGCTATATCTTTTGATAGTGTCTTTTATTTCCTAGAGATATATTTTTTCCATTCATGGTATATTCATAATCCTTCCTTCTATACTATAATGCTATAGTTCAGGTTTTCTTGCAAAAAATTATAGCCCAAAAGTTGTTTAATAATGTATCTCTACCTTTTTAACTTCAGATAAACAATCCTTTGAAAATAAATAAAAGGACTTTCCACTGTTGTTTCAGTCTTCACTCTTCTTTAGTAGAGAAGCTTGACACAAACCCTCCAGCCAGACATGTCATAGAAATACAGTGTGAAATGAGTCTTGTGAAATCTGGCTACTGTTAAGAGATTATAAAGGATTAGCATACAGTCCATTTCTTTAACGTGGTGAACTATAATCTGGGGACAGCAAATAAACTTCACAGTGAATATATCTGTACAAAACATATACAGGTCTAATTATATACCTGCGGATTAATAGCAATGTGGACAGGGACTGCCCTACTTCAATTTTCAACTTCTGCATTTTCATAGATAGCAACCGAATTATATTGACTGTACTCCACACAAAAACACAAAAGTGGGTCAATCTGCCCAGATCCTAGAGATGGCATGAGCATCAGTATCTGTAATTTCAGAATCTTCAGTATATTCAGAATATTCACAGTGCTTGGCTTAGTCTTCAGAAGTTTCACAAGCATTATTTGCCCTATCCTTTGTAATTCTTAGTAAAACAAAACTACATACTGAGAAGACATAAAGTTCTATAAGAGGAGGCTTACAATCTCAACAGCAAAGGAAGAAAACTGGTTAAAAAAAAAAAAACCTTCCATGCATATGGGATAAATCATTCAGTAGTGAGAGTGACTGACTCCTAAGGACAGCAAGTAAATCTTAGAACATGTGTGGGGCACCGTGCCTGTGCCATAGGTAATGGCAATAATGCCACAGTCTCCCAATCTATTTCCTTCTGTATTTGCTTCTACCTTCCATTCTCATTCTGAACATAGCAACACTGATTCCAACACAAGAACATGTAACTTCCCTATTCAAAATCTTCCCACGTCTTCTTTCTTCTTTCTAAGATCTAATCACCTGTCCCCTAGCCCTAGTTGCCCCATCTGGCACTTTGCCCCATCTGGCACTCGGCTGTCTCTTAATCAAGCTGCCTCACCATACTGGTGTTCTTACTATTCCAAGAACTCACTGAGCACACTCCCACCTCTGTGTGTCTGCAGAGGAGGTTTCCTTTCCTTGGAATGATTTTGTGCCATGCACACACCTGGCTTGTCCCCTCACTAACTTCACGTTTTTTTTTCCTCTGGTATCATCTTTTCAAAGGGGCCTTGACAATCAATCAAAACTGTAATACTCCTTTCTTTCCCCCATCTCAGAGTTGTCCTCTGCCTCTTCTTGCTTTAGTTGTCTCCACTGTGCTGACCAGCTCACGGTCAATTGTATACATTTACTCATCCATTTAGTTTCCTTCCCTTCCTCTGAAAGCAATTTGCCTGAGGGTGAAATATTGTCTGTTTTGTATAATCCTGGATCCTTAGCACACAGTAAGAAAATACTCTTATAAATATTTGTTAAAGGGATAAATACTTGTTGAATGAGTTAATTAACAAAGAATGAAGGATGAAGGATGGGCTAGCAATAAAGGAACATGATTTGTGAACTGGATTTTATGATTAGAGCTAGAACATGAAGGTCCACTTGATGCCTGTTAGCTTAATGTTCGGAGAAGGCAATGGCACCCCACTCTAGTACTCTTGCCTGGAAAATCCCATGGACAGAGGGGCCTGGAAGGCTGCAGTCCATGGGGTCATGAAGAGTCGGACACGACTGAGTGACTTCACTTTCACTTTTCACTTTCATGCACTGGAGAAAGAAATGGCAACCCACTCCAGTGTTCTTGCCTGGAGAGTCCCAGGGACGGGGGAGCCTGATGGGCTGCCGTCTATGGGGTCGCACAGAGTCTGAAGCGACTTACCAGCAGCAGCAGCAACTTAATGTTAACTTAAGAGAAGGCTAGGGCTCTAAGGCAGAACTGGCCACGTGGTGAAGGTGAAAAAATGGCAGAGATCACCTGGGGGTATTTACAAACTTCATAGATTTTCAGAGCAGACAAAACTACTCTCTATTACATATTTTTAAAGTCCAGTAAAACATAGTGACTCAAGAATAACAACATCTGAAAATAAGCTTGGAAAGATTCAGTTGGAAATTTTCTATCATCAGTTGCCACTGATGATATAATCTATATCCAATCTACCAACGAATCCAATGACTTCTTACAATTTCACCACCATCCCACCTGTCTAATTCACTACCATCTCCAGCTGAGATGTACACTGGCCTCCTGAGTAAAGTCTCTGCTAGAGTGTGAACATTTAGAGTCCAAAAGCCTCACCACCCCTAGAAGGACCTACGTGATGCAGAGCCTGTGTACACCTCTGACCTCACTTCCTATCCTTTTCCTCTCCCTCAGGGCCATTCAACACACCAAATATACACATGCCTTGAGTTATTTGCACCTGTGGTTTCCTTTCTCTGGAACGTCAATCTGTCAGATTTACACACGGGTCACATCCTCTCTTTATTCATCACTTCATTCATGTTTTTGTTCAAATATCACCTTCTCAGAGAAATCTTTCCTGACCAACCAATGTAGAGCTATAGCCCCTGTCATTTTCTAGGTCCATTCATATTTTATTTTTACTTATAGCTCTTTTCATTTCCTAACATTAAAGATCTATCTCTTTAGATATTTTACAGCTGTGTTTCCCAATGGCCTTGACAGTACCAAGTTCAGAGTAGGTGCTCAAAAAATATTTATTGAAGGGATGAGTTTTGAATATAATGCATGGAGAGCAGCAAGGTGAAGGTCATTTTCATCATTATTCATAGGAGGAAATGGACTTTAAAAATGGATTTTAGTTTTTCCAAGCCCAACATAGTCATAATTAGGAGACTTTCACATTTTTGAGTTCATGACGACTTCCTGCTCTACAGGAAAACATTCAGAACCACTGTAAAAATTGCTGGAGTTCTGAATACTGCATGATTACTGAAGGTTCAAATGGGAACGTATCTTACTTTTTCCTCAGTCCTTGCTCAGTCTAAGTAAAACTGACTCAACACAAGGAAACAAGACAAGGCAAAAACTTCAAATTCCACATTAAACAGTCTCTCATCTGTATTTAAAAATCTTGTTTGTGACCTAAATCTTATCAGTGTGTTTTTAGAAAAGCATGCATTTATGAAAAGACATAAATTTTCAGGAGGAAATCCGGCATTTAAACTCCCAAATCTGCTTATAGGAAGCATTCTCTAGTTTTATATAAGTTTCAGAAATGTTCCTCTAATCTCCTACTGTATTATGATTTCTTATATTTAAGGTAATAAAAAGAGAATTAAGTTGCATGTTTTCCATACTAATTTGGGTCTACTTTAAAAAAAAGGAGCCAGAGAAATAGAAAACTATATATACATAATGTGTTTTCCTTCTTAACTTGCTATTTTCCTATATTCTAACTTTTATAATAATAAAGTAAATCTGTGTATTCTTTCTCCTAAATCTGAATAAAAAGTTCTCTGCAAGTACTTAAGGAACTTCTGTGACTATAAAATGTCAAGATCTCATAAAGCATGTTTCCAAAGGAGAGACAGGAATTTCTGAATATGTTCAAACTAAGGTAGAATTTAAAACACCCAGATTTCACAATCCTTATGCAACCTCTCTAGTCAGTGGGTGCTGCTGCTATTTTTCTATGTCAAATAGAATTTCTAATAGATTTTTCCCACTGGAAAAGGAGAGCAAAGACATCATTGTATATCAGGTAACTGGCTCAAGAAACATTTGTATGGACTTTAGCTGATAAACAGCTACACTGTAAATGATCTTCATGCTCATTTTGCATAAAATTATTGATGATTCTTTTATGAATACTTTTAAAAATAGATTGCAATGCATCATTTTTGTTAAGTCACAAAGTCATGTCTGACTCTTTTGCAACGCTATGGATTGTAGCCCACCAGGCTCTTCCATCCATTGGATTCTGCAGACAAGGATACTGGAGTGGGTTACCATTTCCTTCTCCAGGAGGTCTTCTCAACCCAAGAACTGAACCTGCATCTTCTACACTGGCAGGCAAGTTCTTTATCACTGAGCCACCTGGGAAGCCTTGGATGTTAAAACATTTTCCATTCCAGCTCTTTTTCTGCTTTTAACCAAACATTCTTAGTATATTGTCAAAATAACAACTCTTAGTATACTGTCACCATTCAATTTTTACAATTATCACTTCCTGTAAACAAGAATGTGAACAACATAAAATCCATAAGGCAAATATTTGCACATCATGACCACGGCAGGATATTCTTGGAAAAATGAAACTTTGAAGGACCACACTTTGACTCTCAATTACAGAACTGTGGTAAATTGATATGTAGGCTCACTTTGCCTATCTGTGGGGCCCAGAGGGCTCTAGAACTTCATTTGCAAACGTATTTTCCAAATTTTCATAGGCACGCACTCTTGAGGCCCAGCTGTAGGCATCAAGACTACATTGTTGATTGAACAGACACAGCTTCTGCACTCAAAGATTCTAGGCCATCACTGCATGACTTCTCATTACAATAACACATAGAGATGCACACGTGCACACACACACACACACACACACTTCTCTATGCAGGTGCTATTTTTTTTATCATTTTCAAAGAAAAGAATTGGGCAGTTTCAAAGTCACTGCTTACTGCTTATAAAGCACAGGTCATGAATGTTTCATTGATATATCTCAGATGTTATCTTTTATGAATGAAGGGTTTCAATGCAACTTGATTGTGACAATTGTCTGCCTACGGGAACTCAGAAGAAAAAAGAATACTATTTTAAGTGGGCGTTTCCTGCATGAATAAAAGGATTATGATGATGCATTGTCAATTCCAAAACTGCAGTTTTTAAAAAAACATGACCACAACCACATCACTGAAAATACCATCAGCCATCAGTCATGTACTCTTCCTACACCATGGAACTTGGCCTGAAATTAATTTTTGGTGACATCTACATTTCTGATTAGTTTTTTCAATGCATAAAATGCACAATCATGACATTTAAAGAAATGAACATTGATGCATATTGCCTCAACTTAGAGAAACGAATAAGAGCAAAGTTCGTCATTTACAAAATATGCACAAAACAGAGTTTGTATGAAGGGTTTCCAAATGCATTTAATTTTTTTTTGAGATACATTAACAACCCCTGTTGACATTAATGAGAATTACTCAAGGGTACTGAGAAAGAGTAGGCCTTTTGTGTATACTCATACATTGAAGCCATAGATCTGCATACTCTTCAAGAAAACCATTTGTTTGTTCTAGTGTTAAACTGAGTTAAAATCACTGGCACTCATCGCATGAAGTAGAGAGGAAAACATGGTTGACAGAAAAAAGAAGGTTCAAGGCATTAAGTAGCTCAAGATACTCTTCCATAAATTGTGTGTTTTCCTTTACCACCCAGGGCAGAAACTGGTTTCTTAATTACCTTTTCTTAAATGAGAATTATACTGTCACTAAGTGGAGAGAGGAATGACCACAGGATAGTCTCAGTGGCTCTTTCCCGATTGTCTGACAAGAAACTGCAGCAGGAGAGACTGGCCATGGCCTCAACTTCCCACAGGATCTCCAGGTGCTGAAAGCACAGTCATCTGCAAGGCCCCGGTCTTGGCTTGCAAGACTATTTGCATGCTTACAAAACCCTCTATTTTGTGCCCAGCTTATCAAGAAAGGGAGTATAACAAGAGTTGGATGCATCCTGCACATAGGCCCAAATACTGCTCTCAGTAAGACTATCAGGTCCTGTGAGCTTCAGGCCCCCCTGACTCCTCTACTAACGACTCCAAGTGGAATCATGGGACACTGGCCCAACCCTCCACCAACATGACCTGCCTCAGAATCTTTCTCCAGAGAACAACAAAATTTGTCTTGGTATTTTACTAGTATTTTAGATGAAAGTTTGTCTGTAAACAGAAAATAACTTTCAGAGGAAAAAATTAGTATATCTAACTTGATTTTTCTCTATCCTAGGAAATCAGAGGCTCTGTCATCTGTATATTTTTAATCAGGACCTAGGTCGCTAGGACTAGGACACGACTTCATTTTCACTTTCACTTTTCACTTTCATGAATGGAGAAGGAAATGGCAACCCACTCCAGTGTTCTTGCCTGGAGAATCCCAGGGTTGGGGGAGCCTGGTGGGCTGCCGTCTATGGGATCACACAGGGTCAGACATGACTGAAGCGACTTAGCAGCAGCAGCAGCAGCAGGATTTGCCTATTGAGGTTTTTAGCATCTTTTGGTGATACAAGAAGAAACAAAAGGATTGAATGTCAGGCAAGGTGTTGCAGAAGTTTGTAGTGTTATCTACAAATACTTCTGAGATAAATACAACTACTTCAGGCAAGTACGTCTGAACACTTGAAAAAAAAAATGCCTCCCGTCCCATATTCAAAACTTGATCTAAGATGATCTAACATTTCAACTAAGATGAAATGTTGATCAGGCTTTCAGGTTTTCTACTTACTCAAAAGTGAAAGAAGCAGCTAATCTTTAAGCAGAATTTAGCTGAGCAGGATTTGACATTGATGCTTGAGCCACATGTTTGGGGATACCAAAATCACAGCTCTCATCTAAAGAAATTCATTTATTTCATTCATTTAATTCATTTATTCATTTATTTCACTGTGTCCATTTGGACAAATGACTGATGATCCTTCAGCTGCTGTTTTACATCACAGCATTTCACAGTACAGTATGATGGCAGTTTACATCTTTTGATGGAGTTTTCTTCTAAGAGTACCTACCATGATTCTGCAATTCACAAGAAGTTTGGAGAAAAGGTGTCACTACCTCCAAAGGCAGAGTGAAACTTCGATGGAACTATGTGAGAACTTGCCAATACTTCATAATTTGTTATCCTAATAGCTACAAAATTAAGTCTTCACATCTAAATGGCCATATGATGTTTCATGCCCTTGGATTGTCTCCCTACCTTACTGCACACTGAAAACAGGGGAAAGTCTGCTGAAGGCATTTCAGACTGATGATGGCTGCTTTGAGGTTCCAATTGCTGTGGTGATGCATACTGATCCCCAACCCTCTTAGCTAGTTATGACTATTCTACTGTCTACTTTAATTAACATATTATTGACCAGAGATGTATTATGGCCATAAGCATTAATTCCTGGAAAAATTCCCCAGTCAATAATATGTTAAGAGATAGGATAGGAATTACTATTAGGAAGGGTATGTGCTAAGAAAACATTTCCTTTTGTTTCCAGCATCTCAGCAGTATTATAGTTTGCTGCAGTTTTCCAGTTTCCTTAGACCATAAGCAGAGAAACATGACAGATGATCACATTTGGCTGCATTTGAACCCTGAAAACGTTACTACGTAGCAAAGTACTTAAGAATCTAAAGAAGTTCATAAAGCTAAGGGACTTCTGCACACATCCAAACAGATAATGGCACTGTAGTTTATTTCGTCTACCAACATCATGTATTAGAACTAGAAAGACTGTGGCCTTCAAGAGTCAGACCCAATTAGGTAGGTAAACTCACTCTTCTTCTCATGGGTTAAGTGACCTTGGTTTACCCAAATGTAGTTTTCTCACTTGTAAAATGTAAGCAAGTGTATTGTCTTCATGAAGTTTTTTTTTTTTTTTTTTAATATGAGAGATAGGGATTCTGGCACTGCTGCTGCTAAGTCGCTTCAGTCGTGTCTGACTCTGTGCGACCCCATAAACAGCAGACCACCAGGCACCCTCGTCCCTGGGATTCTCCAGGCAGGAATACTGGAGTGGGTTGCCATTTCCTCCTCCAATGCATCAAAGTGAAGAGTGAAAGTGAAGTCGCTCGGTCGTGTCCAACTCTTAGCGACCCCATGGACTGCAGCCCACCAGGCTCCTCTGTCCATGGGATTTCCTCATCAGGAAACCTGAGATCATCTTGGCTAGGAACATTGACATTTGATCCTGTTGTGAAACATTGGTGCTTTTCTTGCTTGGACATCTCCACAGTGGGAAACCCTCCTTTCTCTGGTGTACTTAATCAGCATCACCTTATTAACAATATTTCTTACAGCAAAAGGCAGATAGAATCATGTCTAGTGATTAAAAGAATTTGCTCATTCTATTTACTGTCAGTTGTCAATGATACAGAAGTAAATAACACACTCAAGGTCTTCACTCACATGAGCTTAAATTCCGGAGAGGGGAAGAAAACATAAATAAAACAAACAACTAATTTGGGTAATTTGGGGAAGACACCTGGCTTCTGTGAGCCTTGGTTTTCTCATTCTCAGAACCTGGGGATTCTTTTTTTTATAAGATCCATCATTAGCTGGAAAAATTTAATATTAATATACAATATCAAAATGTTCACTACAGGTACATCAAAAAGCTACATGTAAAAGGAAAATGATAAAACTTTTAAAATAAATCTAGGAGAATATTTTATAACCTTATACTTCAGTAGAACTTCTTAAATAACAGTAGATATTTATAGGTATAAAAATAAAATGTAGATATGTTTCCATGAAGAAAAACTATATGGCCATAGACCCCATAAGCAAAGTCAAAAGATAAAAACACTTTAAACAACCTGTAATATTGCAAATTTTAAAAAAAAGAGCTCTAAAATGTATAAACTACACACTATGAAAAGGGACAAATGCTATGAAAAGATATTTTACATGTGAGAAAATACTGAAGAATCACAATCTCGTTAGTAGTTAGAAAAATATGGAAATTATAAAGATAAGAAAGTGCCAAAATTTTGTCCAAAAATTTGATAAGATCTTTAAAGACTGACAGCACTCAGCACTGATAAGGGCTTAGGAAAATATTTTCTCTCAGACACTGTTGGTAAGTTTAGAAATTATGATAAACTTTTGGAAAAAGTAATCTGGAAACATCTATTAAACTACAAAACGGCCTAACTTTTGTCCCCCCAAATCTAACTCTGGGAATGTATCCAACTGAAATGAAAGTATAAGTACTTCAAGATAGGTAGATGGATGGATGGATAAACAGATAGACAGATTTATAGTAGCATTATAAGTAATGGGAAAAAACTAGAGACAGCCTGGTTTATACAGAGATATTTTGATCAATTAGGTTATATCCATTTAATGAAATCCTTTATGAGTCTGCAAAAGGATTAGACAATTTGTATGCATTAACTAGGAAAAAACAGTGCACTAATATTGAAAAAGTAAGTTAATAGTATATATTATTTGATCATGATATTTTAAAACTAGGTATAAATGAATTTTATACTTTTGTAAGCAAAGAACATAATATTGAAAATTTTGAGATTTGTACAAGTCAGACCCTAAGGAATTCCCTTTCAGAAATAGGTTTAAAGAATGAAATAAGAATACAGCAGGCATTCTTGTATTGTTTGGATATTTGCTATAAGTGTATAAGACTTTGGAAGTCAATTTTTTAAAAATGCACACATAATGTGTAAGGACTTGAGCGCATATATATGCAGAGATGAATGGAGCACAGGAGGAGCTATTCACCTTTCTGAAGAAGTCAGGGAATTTCTCATTCCAAAGGCAGCCTGAGAGCTGAATCTTGGGAAAACTACATGAATGTAACTAACTTTCAATGGTTTATAATTTTGGAGATACAGGATACAGACCCAAACCTCTCATTAGTCAGTTCAGTTCAGTTGCTCAGTCATGTCCAACTCTTTGTGACCTCATGAAATGCAGCACACCAGGCTTCCCTGCCCATCACCAACTCCCAGAGCTTGCTCAAACTTATGTCAATCAAGTCAGTGATGCCATCCAACCATCTCATCCTCTGTTATCCCTTTCTTCTCCTGCCTTCAATCTTTCCCAGTATCAGGACCTTTTCCAATTTTGATTTTACCTTCTAAATATCTCTAAAACATACACTCTTCTGCACTCAAGTAACTTTTAAGCCTGTATACAATACAGGCTTATTGTATTGTATAAGAAAATATACACATATTGTCACACACACATTCAAATTTAATCAAACACAAACAAATTAAATTAAAATGGTGTATCACACATCCAATTTAGATTGAAAAAAACATGATCATCAACATTAAAAAGTCTGAACATAACAGTATTTGATGAAGAGAGGAGAAAAACAGACACTTTCATATCCTGTGGGTAGGAGCATAAATCGATACAAACTATGGAGAGCTGTTTGGCAAAACCTGGGGAATTTAAGATTTGATACCACTTTGAATTTCTAGAAATGTATCCCACAAATATACTTACATAGGTACACAAATGCACATGTTCAAAAATGTTCATGGAAGAACTCTTCATATTAGCAAATGGTTAGAAATAATGTAAATATCTATCACTGTAAGTTAAATATTAAATACATAATAGAATACTATCTAATCTAAAAAAAGTAAGGCAGGATTATCTACTGATGTACTACATAAAAAAACAAAGTAGAGTGTATTAGTCTAATTTTAAAATATAAATATGTATGTCTATATTCATCTATTTCTACATACATAAATATCTACATATAAACATGTATACATTTGTATAAGCATGTATACATTTGTATATACATAAACTCTCTCCCTGAATAGATTCATAACAACCTATTCATTACTTAAAGAACTTCAGTAGCTTCTCACTTCTTCAGAGGAAAAATAAAGTAAATTCTTTACTACATTTTGCATGTTCTCTCATGTCTTGCTAACTAATAAGTATCAAACTAAGACACCACTCAGCAATCAGGCTTCCCTGGTGGCTCAGTTGGTAAAGACTCCACCTGCAGTGCAGGAGACCAAGATTTAATTCCAGCGTTGGAAAGGTACTCTGGAGAAGGAAATGGCAATCCACTCCAGTATTTTTGCCTGGAGAATCCCATGGACAAAGGAGCCTGGCAAGCTACAGTCCATGGGGTCACAAAGAGTCAGACAAGACTGAGTGACTAACACTCACTTCACTCTCAGGACTCTCAGAGTCCTCAAAAGAGTCAGCAGCCATGAAATTAAAAGACACTTACTCCTTGGAAGGAAAGTTATGACCAACCTAGATAGCATATTCAAAAGCAGAGACATTACTTTGCCAACAAAGGTCCATCTAGTCAAGGCTATGGTTTTTCCAGTGTTCATGTATGGATGTGAGAGTTGGACTGTGAAGAAGGCTGAGTGCCAAGGAATTGATGCTTTTGAAGTGTGGTGTTGGAGAAGACTCTTGAGAGTCCCTTGGACTGCAAGGAGATCCAACCAGTCCATTCTAAAGGAGATCAGCCCTGGGATTTCTTTGGAGGGAATGATGCTGAAGCTGAAACTCCAGTACTTTGGCCACCTCATGCGAAGAGTTGACTCATTGGAAAAGACTCTGACGCTGGGAGGGATTGGGGGCAGGAGGAGAAGGGGACGACAGAGGATGAGATGGCTGGATGGCATCACTGACTCGATGGACGTGAGTCTGAGTGAACTCCGGGAGTTGGTGATAGACAGGGAGGCCTGGCGTGCTGCAATTCATGGGGTCACAAAGAGTCGGACATGATTGAGTGACTGAACTGAATTGATAGTAAGGAGCTAGACACAGGTGTACTTTGTTTGGATTCTAGCTTTAGCCAGATCCTTTAGGGAGCAAAAGGGCCAGAGGCTGACTGTGGACTGCCCTGGTGTGAGGGAATTTGCTTGTTGGGTGGGGTGGCTTTCATTTAGTTAAGGTGAATCTCTGGGTAAAAGAAGCTGTGAGCAACCAACCTTTATAGCAACTAAGGGACCAGTAAGCTGACCTGGTGGAGGAAATCTAGATGGGCAGAATATCACCCATGTGGGTGCAAAATTACTCAGTCTATCTAGGAAAGAAATAGGTACTATTTCTTAGCTAGACACTATCCTATGCAATGTGGTTATACTAACAAATGTTCCTTACCCTTATGAAATGTGCATTCTAGTGGCCAGTGAAGATAATAAACATATTCATTTTAGACAGCTATACACAGTAATAAGAAAAGTAAATAGACATTGTGATAGTAATTATTGATTGTTTAGTTGCTCAGTTGTGTCCAATCTCATGGACTGTAGACCACCAGGCTCTTCTGTCTATGGGATTTCCCAAACAAGAATACTGGAGTGGGTTGCCATTCCCTTCTCCAGGGGATCTTCCTGTCCTGGGTGTCCTGGATTGCAGGCAGATTCTTTAACACTGAGCTACCAGGGGAGCTCTGAGAGGAAAGGAATGGGAGATTTAGGAGAGGTTTATTTGAGAAGATGCTTTTGAGAAACAACTTGTAGATTTCCCTGAACCCTCTGCTCCTGTGAAAGTGGACTAGCTCTCACCTATGGTTAGAAGACACAGACCGGTGCCCTCAATCCCACCCTTGCGTGTAGATGAAAATACCTCAAATGAAGCAAGGTTTTTCCGACAAGGCATGCCCTGAAGGATTTGTCCCTCCATCTCCCCGCCATCACATCCATAAAAAGAGTCAAGTCACAACATGGCCCATATCTGAAATGCTGGGCGTACCAAAAGAGATTGTATGCTGAAAGACCTGTAGGACCTAACCTGTATCTAGCAACGGGAACCGGAAGTGCCCCCAGGAGTGGATCTTGAGGGTGCTATGTGAAAAGTGAGGTACTATGAAGCTAGGTACAAGAGCTTATCAATTCGGGATACTTTTCCATCACACTGAAATTAACACCTGGCAAAACTCGTGCGATTAGCATACCACCCTCTCAGTTTCTTCCTGAGCCATTTCCCCTCTTATCAACTTACTTCTCCTAAGCAAGTCATTCCGATCAAATGAGTAAATGAATGTATGGCCTAAGGCCCCTATCAGTGGTGGCTCACTGGAAACTACGTGGAACCACTGAGCACGCAGATGAACGCTCCCTCAGAAATTTCCTTATGCAGAGGGTAACACAAACTAAATAATCCTTGATAATCCTATTTAAAAACAGAGATTTCTGCACAGCAAACTCCTCCTCAACCATAGTCTAGCTCAGTTATCACCTTTTCATGGTCCTTTTTCTCAACCCCTGAAGAAAAATTATTCTTTCACTTTGGTTACTCCAGCACTTTATTCTGTAACTTATGTTACACCACTTAAAATACATTATATAGTTATAGGTGATGTCTAACCAGCTTTATATTCCCAGGATTTAACATAGTAGTTGGTACATAGAAAGTATCAGATACTTTTTTTTAATATAAATTTTTTTTATTTTAATTGGAGGTTAATTACAATATTGTATTGGTTTTGCCATACATTAACTATTATCTTTAAATAATATGCTCTCATGTTATCAATAATAACAAAGTTAACATGTGTCAAGAATTAACAGGTAGCTTTGGTTCTTGTTTTGTTAAATTTCCCCCTACCCTCAACTCTGTTTTTTGCATTAATACTTTATTAGAGTTATGAGAGTTTTTAATTCATGAAAATGGATTAACTGATAGACTTTGATCAACCATGCTGGCAGCCTTGTCTGAAACAGGAAAACATATATTTTATGTATCTTTTTTATAATTTATTATAAAAATTTCAAGCATTAGAAAAAGTAAAGAGAAAATTATAAAGACTATCCTCCTTCAACAATTACCAATTTATAGCCAGTCTTATTTCACATATTTTTCCTACTTACCCCACTACATAGTTATTTCGAAGAAAATTACCGATGTCATATTATATTACCCAAAAATACTTCTGTATATACCTCTAAATATTAAGGACTCTTTATAAAAACTATTTAAAAAAACAGAATTCAGCTTAGTAAGTTTTGAAGATCTTATTGGCTTTCTTCAGTAATACATGAATCAGGCAGGATTTAATCTAGCAGATAGAAAGGAACTCCTAGGAACCGGTACAAAATGAAGGACTTTTACGGGCAGAAAGTAGCAGCAACAAGGAAAATATACTAGGCTTAAAAGCAGATTGGTTATGGAAAGACTGCTTTCCTTCAGAGGATGGCGGGGTCTGTCAGAACAATTACCTAACTAGCACTGATCATGTGATTCCCAACCTATGACCACATTTGGAGAGAGCCAAAACTATAATTAAGCCTGTTTGGTAACACAGGGTCTAACATTAGCTGTCCCATTTGGTGCCTGTTGTTTTGCTTTTGACAAACATAACCACAATATGATCATCACTTCTAAAAACGTACCTCGATATATTCTTAATATTATCAAACATTCAGTCAGTGTTCAATTTCGGAGGGTACTTTTAAACATTTCAATTATATCATGGAGAGAAGGTGCTAAATATCTGCTCATTTTGCACAGACTAGAGTGAGAATGTTCACTGTAGCAAGGATGTAGCTTCATGAGTTCAAATAATTCTGCAGTGGTGTTATTCACAATAAGGAGTTAAGTATCATTTTCACTATCAGAAAGAGAGGAACAAGAGTAGACATGATTCTCAGCTGGGCTTTTCAGGGAGTCCCAGAGAGACGGTATTCCAACTTCTCTCTCCACTGATGATCACAGTCAAGGGCTAATTATAATACAGAAACGTGTGGCAGTTACATATTTTTGTGCTAAACATCCAATTCCATCTCTTTATTATGTAATTACTGATTGATTACTGGAAACTAAAGCTAATAAAGAAGTGCTAAGACTCTCTTCCCCATAGGAGTACAGTAATGACTCTGAATTATGCAGTATTTTAGAAAATGTATTAAAAAATATCCTATTTGCAATTTAAATACTCAACAGTTCTCACATTTCTATTGCATGATGGAGTAACAATCATTTTTACAGTGAGACTACCACAGAACAAAGAATTAACACAAATGTCTTACTTTCTCAGATTCTTCCTCATACACTGCTTTGGAGAATGCTGGATCTGCTACTCCCCTACCCAAAGTCATATTTTAAGGAAAGTAAAGCCATTCAACTAACCATGAGTAACTATATGCCTCCCTGATAGCAAACAGAGTTTTCTGAATATTCTACTCTTCAGCCTTTTGTCTTTGCTTCAGATGGACACAGCTTAAAACATACATAAGGATAATGGCTTTCCAAGTTAGAAAATTAAGCAAGTAGAAATAAAAATAATATCTTGTAGTGGTGAGAAAAAAGAGCCAAAACTGAATCTCTTCTACTCTTTCCTACTTACCAGGTTTGCGATTTAACCAAGTCTCCCCTCTGGATCTGATTCCTTGCCTGTAAAACAATTGTAGGCGATGAATTAGGTCATCTTTAAAAACTATTGCAATTAAGGACTATTTCAATTTAGTTCTACTTAGATTTTGATTCTTTTATCCCTAATTCTTTATTTCTTATTTTCTTTGTTATGAAATAGATATTTCATAACATCTGTTATCAAAAGATATTTCATTAGAAAAGCTGTTAGAATATCATCTTAAACCATACTCAGTTCAGTTCAGTCGCTCAGTCGAGTCTGACTCTTTGCCGACTCCATGAACCGCAACACGCCAGGCCTCCCTGTTCATCACCAACTCCTGGAGTCCACCCAACCCATGTCCATTGAGTTGATGTTGCCACCCAACCATCTCATCCTCTGTTGTCCCCTTCTCCTCCTGCCCTCAATCTTTCCTGGCATCAGGGTCTTTTCCAATGAGTCAGCTCTTCGCATCATGTGGCCAAAGTATGGAGTTTCAGCTTCAGCATCAATCCTTCCAATGAACACCCAGGACTTAGTTCCTTTAGGATGGATTGGTTGGATCTCCTTGCAGTCCAAGGAACTTTCAAGAGTCTTTTCCAACACCACAGTTCAAAAGCATCAACCATAATCAAGCATAAACCATACTCAAGACTAGCCAAAAAAGGAGGATCAGGTTGACCATTCATTGGATTAGAACCACAATCTATTCTTCTAATTTTCACATTTGAATAACATTTTTTCATAAAGAATCTTGTTTCTTGTCACTTGTCAAGTGATACATAGTACAAAGATTCATTGATATAAGTTCTAGATAGGTAACAGAAAAATTATTATTGATGCTAAACTTTTTAAACTGATCTGTACAGGTTCATCTCACACAGCAAACTAAGGATGCATAGATTTCCTGCTACACAGAACAATTTTCATATGAAACTTTTCTCTGGAACCAAGCAGTGATTTTTTTGTGGATATTTTGCTTATGTATTTTTCATATGGAAAAGATATTTTAATAAGAAGAAATACAACCCATCCCACAAATATGACTCATTGAATAAAACACAACCACACGGACTTTGAGTTATGATTGCAAAGCAAATACAACAGCAAATGGGCTTAAAGGAAAGCTTACACCCACTTAGGTTGGAGTAGAAGGGAAAAGCAGGATGGGGAAAAAAATCTTCAGAGAAAATTATACTTGAGCTCAATCTTGGCAAATGAATAAAAAAATTAAAATTAAAGATAGAAAGATATTTCAAAGAAAATAAGTGAGCAAAGGGAAGAGAGAAAATGAGAGACATTGTCCTAGGTGTTTTCACTATTCTTGCTTAATATTCACAGCAATCTGAGTATGATTATTATAATTTTATAGATGTGGAAACTGAGGTTCAGAGAGATTAATTAACTTGCCTAAGTTTACACACCTAATAAATAGCAGAGTCAGTCTTCATATCTAATTAAATGACTTCAGAGTACACTATACTGGGATATTCATTTATTCAAAAACCATTTATTGAGCACTCACTGTGTATCAGAGAACAGATTAAAACCAGGGATCCAAAGATACAGTCCCTATTTGTAAGGAGCTTTTTGTGCTCTTAGAAACAGAGAACCTCAAAGCTGATCAGCAATAATCTCACCAGCCACTTGCTTCCTGCTCTCCTTAATACCCTACAGGGGACCCTGAGTTCATTCTCATTATGACCAAACTATGGGGCCCTGTTCTGCACTAATCTGCTTTGAGATAAGGATTTTTTGGTACAAATAGGAGTTAGCACAGGGTTGCCTAGAAAAACAGCTAAGAGATGCTTCTGTCTTAAAGGAGTTGCCACCATCCCTAGAAAAAGTCCCCAGAGAAACTCAAGTGTCTTACTCCTCCAGTTTCCTTCATAGACTCTGAGCACCTTGAATATATATTCAAGAGCAGCAACACCCCAGCCTGGAGCAAAAGCATCCAGAAAAAAGATGGATCCCCTCTGTCCCTTACTTGATAAAGCTTTAGGAGTTCAAAGTGAAGTAATATCTCATGTGGTGCTGTTCTTAGTTACCCAGTTGTGTTCAGCTCTTTCTGACCTCATGGACTGTAAGCCCACCGGGCTCCTAATTCCATGGGGATTCTCCAGGCAAAAAAACTGGGCTGGGTTGCCAGGTCTTCCTCCATCAGGAGGTTTCCCGCATTGCAAGCAGATTCTTTACTGTATGAGCCACCAGGGAAGCCCAAGAATACTGAGTGGGTAGCCTATCCCGTCTCCAGGGGAACTTCCCAACCAAGGAATTGAACCCGGGTCTCCTGCATTGCAAGCCAATTCTTTCCCTACTGAGCTACCAAGGAAACCCTAATATCTCCTCATAGCTTTCTTCTATTGACATTCTCTTTGACCCTAACAATTCTTTTCTTCCCACTCCTTTTTTTCATGCTTCTTGATATACTAACAGATGAAGTAACCGTCCTCGTTCTTAAGAACCCTAACTAGAAACATCACTGTTTCCTAGTATTGCAAAGCTTACCCATCTCCTCCAATCTCAAAACATGTTGAGCCTAGTGTGTGCCCAGTCTCTCTGTCTTGAGCACTTCCTGGGACCTAATAGAACAAGGCTTGTCAATAGGCTTTGAACATTGAGCAGAAGGGATGCCCAGATCTCAAGGGCTCATGATATAATAGGGAGGTGTTTCCAGTTCTGGATGACCATTAGAAGGGATAATTTCTGCAGAGCACTGCTCTGAGGTGCAGTTGTCAACCAGATAGAAAACCTAACTGTCCCTTATCATCTTTAACTGGATTTGGGGAATCCAAATCCAAGAGAAATGCCTTGGCCAGAGATGGAAAAGACCGCTAAGACTGAGTATTTAATAAAAGATACATACACACACACTTTTAAATCTGTTTGGCAAATACCTTACTTCCATGCTTTAATCTTCCAGGTTTTAGGGAAATGGAAGAGACCTTCAATATTGCTTTTAGGATAGAACTGTGAATGTGAGGAGGGGTTGGAGTGGGAATAGAGGTGGTCTACAGCCTAAAACATGAACTCATTTTAATTTGCCTTTTCATTCCTTAGATGAAGCTTAGGTCACTTCAAAAAATTTCTATATATACCTGCTTCTCCCTGATTCATCTATTAATATATATTGGAGGAGCTTGGTACATTTGATTGCTAGAGTTGCACTAGTAACCTATGAAAAATGAAAGTCAAAATCACCTTAGCAACTGCTTTAAAATGTACTGAACTTTATTAACTGTAAATGTTGCCAAGATATGTTTATTTGCCTTCTAACTTTTAATATATCCCAAATGACAAATTAAAAGCTATTAAACCCTGACTTGTTTTGAATATCTCTTGGAAGTCTATTCTTTTATCAAAATAAAATGGGACCCAACAGTTCAAAGACATAAAGTTTGCTTTATCGCAAGCAAACATAACTAAAATATTTGAAATGAGGAAGTAACAATTTTCTGGAAAAGCTTAATATTTTCTTACCAGCCAGTACACTTGCTTTGCAAAACCTTTCAACTGAACAATGGTTTGTATTATCCTCAGCCTTCATCTTTCCTCCAGATCCTCTTTTGTAGGCATTTCCTAGCTTTCTCAACTCTGCTTGACAGTTTTGTTATTTCAGGCTGATTTTCTGCAATTTTACATCTCTGCTGTCTGGATGATTTTATTATTTGCCATATTCTCTCTTTCAGATTGGGGTTTATTCTGGTTTTGGCTTGCTGGGGTTTTGGCAGGCTACTGCTATAAAATACAAGAGGTTTGGAAGCTATGCAGATGGCAAATGTAGTGTTGTGTGCTTTCATTCATGATGGGCTTCCGTCTTTTTATAACAGGCAGGAAAACTGCCAACTCTTATTTCCTGTGCCCACTTCTGACATATTTAAGCAAGACTGCAGTAGTGACTTGCAGGACTGTAGGCTTTTTAGTTTGGGTAGGCTATCCTTGGTGCTTGGAATTTAAAAAGAAAGTTTCTACTGATACTCAGCATTAATCTTCTTACATGTGTTTTCTGTTTCAGTATGTATTTAATGAATCTGTTTAACATTGAAGTAAATATTCTTCTTCCTTTTAAAAAGGTTAAATGATTGCCTAACATTTTCTTTTGGTTTTTACTGTTTGTTTGTTTTTCCCTAAGCCAGTACACATGATAACAATTACATTTACTTCCCAAAGAACATCTTGCCAAGTATTACTGTTAAAATAATAAGACCTGCTCTTTCAATTGAAGTTTAATGACCTTGTTTCCAGAAATGGCACTTTGAAAAGAAGTATCACTCCAGTAGGCAGATTCAAGAGCATAGATTTGTAAACAATATTTCTTTTCAGAAAAAGGAGAACAACTTTGCTACACCATGGATCAGATATTTAGGTCAAAGAGTGTTCAAAGTACAATCCTCATAGCAGTAGTGAAATATTGTTTGGCATTGTTAAGGAAGGTACATATTCTTGCCATGGAACTACTGCAGTGTGAGAAGTTGAAATAATAAAGTTATACTAATGCCTCAGTATCCCTTGACTGGATTTTATTTTTCCCTGCAGGAACATGCATTAGGGAAAACATAATTGTAATAATTTCTGTTCAATCTGAGTCCTGCAAAAAAAAAAATGTAAGCACTAGAATGATAAACAGACCCTCACAAATATAACTTCATAGTCTCTGGCATCCTACATAGTGTTTATTGATTTATGGGCTCTACTATAAAAAAGGCACACAACTTTGCTTCTGGCCACACATAAATAATATGACAAATAATCAGCTGGTCTGATTCCACTTATGCCCTCACTCAATAGGAATCTGAATTCACTTGGAATTCTGAATGAATAATTAATGATGTCCTAACCATGGAACACAAAAGCAAGAAATCCAGATGTCCTGGGAGACTTCCAATACCTCACCCAGAACTTGGGCAATATAATTCTCCATCACAAAGACTCTATTTCTAGCTAAACATCTACTTTCCTGGTCTTGTCTACAAAATGGTAACAGTGTTCTCCCCACTATTTATATGTCAAACAAATAACATCCCCACCTCCTCCCAGATTCCCCACGGATGGCAAGGTACCACTCTCATATGAGAACCACTGCACACAACGCGGCTTGGGACGCGCTTCTAACCTAGGTCCCTAAAGCTACAAAGATAGTTCTGTTACATATTAAGGAGCCCAACCACAAGGCTTGTAAAAGCATCAGGTAGATTGGTTTTCTTTTCTGTGAATAGACATTTTGCATTACTATTTAGTTTATTTAATTTGATCAAAATAATAAAGAGGACCATGCAGATATACACATAAGTTAAAGAAAATAAAACAATTTTTCATCAGGTTCTAATGCATTTTAATATGTAGATAATTTGTGTCTACTTGTATTTAATTGTACATTCAGTTAAATTGAATTAAGGTATGAGGGCTAAAGTTTACCTGACCCTAAGACCATCTATATGTAAATATGAATATATGACCAAAGGCCTAATTTTACTATGAGGTTCTGTGAAGAAAGCTGAGTGCCAAAGAACTGATGCTTTTGAACTGTGGTGTTGGAGAAAACTCTTGAGAGTCCCTTGGACTGCAAGGAGATCCAACCAGTCCATTCTAAAGGAGATCAGTCCTGGGTGTTCTTTGAAAGGCCTGATGCTAGAGCTGAAACTCCAGTACTTTGGCCACCTCATGCGAAGAGTTGACTTATTGGAAAAGACTCTGATGCTGGGAGGGATTGGGGGCAGGAGGAGAAGGGGACGACAGAGGATGAGATGGCTGGATGGCATCACTGACTCGATGGACATGAGTTTGAGTGAACTCCGGGAGTTGGTGATGGACAGGGAGGCCTGGCGTGCTGCAATTCATGGGGTCGCAGAGTCGGACACAACTGAGCAACTGAACTGAACTGAAATATACTATACAAGATATTCAAATGGAAATATTATCAGCCTCACTTAAATTTTTCTGATAACTAGGATAGTAAAAAATCATTTATGAAGTAATAAAGGATAGATTTCTTGAATATTTTTCAATAGAAACTTACTTGCTATGACAGACATTCATTGACTTCATATCAATCAATGTGAGTATTTCAAGTTAGGAAGTTTAGCTTACTTGTAAATATAACTAAGGAAGTGTGGCTATAATAACATGCTTTACTAAATGCTTTACTTAAAAATATCATATTTCCTAAAATACACTGAGACAGACTTAAGGACAGGAAAATACATTCCATGTTTTTGGATATGAAAACCTTCTCTAATTTACTTCAAAAATTTAATACAACCTCAAGAAAATGTCATAAGAATCATTTCTAAAGCTATACTAGTTCATTTTACAATTGTATGGAAAAATAACCAAGGGATTGCCAGAGAAATCCTAGAAAGTTGGGGGTGGTGGTATATCTTCCAGACATTAAAATATGTTATAAAGCTTCTATAACTAAATTACATGGTATTGGCACATGAATTGACCAGACTTAATAGAGGAACAGGGTAGAAAGTCCAGAAATGAATCCTCATCTACAGGGAAGCTCAACCTATAATAAATACAGAATCTCAAATCAGAGCTCAGAAAATTGTACGCTTATATGGAATAGTGCATACTTAGTTCATTGCTCACATCACACATTGTGATAAATTTCGAATGCATCAGAAATTGACATGTGAAAAAAAGTAACCAGATATGAGCTAGAATAAAATGGATAAATTTCTTTATAATAAAGACTGGAGAATGTTTTCCTAATTATAATCAATGAATAGAATCAATAAAGAGAAGAGACTAGTAAATTTCTGTACATTGACAATGTATGCAGAGCAAACACAAACATCATAAGAATAGAAGATAAAGTCCAAACTAGAAAATAAAATACCAGTAACATATCAAAGATAAAAGTTTAATACCTTAGAAAATGCAAAGAACATTAAATGTTTGAGAAGAATAAACACAAAAAGCCTCCTGGAGAATTTGTAAAAAAAAAAAAAAAAAGTTTTTAATGAAACAAAAAAAGAAGGAAGGAAAAGTATATATAAATGTGTTCAATCTTCATTCAAACAAAAAATGCAAAACTATTCTCCAACATGATTTCTCAGCAATTTAAGTGACAAACATCTAAAATTTTGGCAACATACTCTGTGGTTAAGGAACCAGTGTTCTTGTACACTGGGAATGCAAAATGAGACAACCCAAGGGAATTTGATGTCTAGCAAAATTATATATACAATTACCCTTATCTCAGCAATCTACTAGGGAATTTCTTTAAAATACTCTGACAGTTGGAAGGAATGATGCTAAATCTGAAACTCCAGTACTTTGGCCACCTCATGCGAAGAGTTGACTCATTGGAAAAGACTCTGATGCTGGGAGGGATTGGGGGGCAGGAGGAGAAGGGGATGACAGAGGATGAGATGGCTGGATGGCATCACTGACTCGATGGATGTGAGTCTGAGTGAACTCCCAGAGTTGGTGATGGACAGGGAGGCCTGGCGTGCTGCAATTCATGGGGTCGCAAAGAGTCGGACACGACTGACAGACTGAACTGAACTGAACTGACAGTAGTACAAAATGTCACATACAAAGATCATACATTGCAATGGTATTTTTATTAAGAAAATACTGGTAGGGGAATCAATGCCTATATTTAGGAGACTGCTTAAATAAACACTAATTGAGTACTGTTTAGCTGTCAAAATGAATGAGGACAACTTCACTCTACTGTTAAAGATTGATCACCAAGATAAGTTGTTAGGTGAAATAAACCAATGTGTTGAACACCTTTTATAGTATATTTGTGTAAAAAAAACAGAGGATACAGGAGTTCCTTTGTATAGGTACAAACACATGTACACATGTGAGTGAATGCACATTTATCTATATGTATATGTTAGTTCAGTTCAGTCACTCAGCCGTGTCCGACTTATTGTGACTCCACGGAATGTAGCATGCCAGGTTTCCCTGTCCATTACTAATTCCCAGAGCTTGCTCAAACTCATGTCCATTGAGTCAGTGATGCCATCCAACCATCTCCTCCTCTGTCATCCCCTTCTCCTCCTGCCTTCAATTTTTCCCAGCCTCAGTCTTTTCCAATGAGTCAGCTCTTCACATCAGGTGGCCAAGTTTCAGCTTCAGCATCAGCATCAGTCCTTCCAGTGAATATTCAGGACTGATTTCCCGGAGGATTGACTGGTTGGATCTCCTTGCAGTCCAAGGGACTCTCAAGAGTCTTCTCCAACACCACAGTTCAAAAGCATCAATTCTTTGGCGCTCAGCATTCTTTATAGTCCAACTCTCACATCCGTACATGACTACAGGAAAGACCATAGTTTTGACTAGACAGACTTTTGTCAGTAAAGTAACCAAAAACTAATTTTTAAATTTAATTTAATTTTTAATTAGTTTGAGAGAAAACTAATCAAACTGATCGCATGGACCACAGCCTTGTCTAACTCAATGAAACTTTGAGCTATGCCATGTAGGGTCACCCAAGATGGATGGGTCATGGTGGAGAGTTTTGACAAAATGTGGGCCACTAGAAAAGCGAATGGCAAACCACTTTAGTATTTTTGCCTTGAGAAACCCACGGACAGAATATGTATGTATATCTGTATATATAGATATATGTATATATATAGCATATTTATGTGTGTGTGTATATATCCACACATACACATATATATACTACTTGCACACATACATATTATTTAAAAAACAGAAAAATATCTAAAACTTGTTACATATAAGAGGAGCAAGAATAAGGAGAAAGTTATACTTCCATTTTGAGTTTACTTTGGAGCACTGCAAATATTTTACATAAATAATAAACTAAACTAAAGTTAAAAAATGAAAAAGTACCCCTTCATTTTGAAAAGAAACTGAAGCAAATGAATTTAACTATGTTAAGGTGGTGGAACAACCATATAAAGAAATTGTGTTGAGAGATTAAAAATAAAATGCTTTCATTATACAGTCCTTGTGGGTTATATCCTAAGGACACAAAGAATGAGAAAGAAATCTTCAATTGTACTCAGTGGTCTTATTATTTGTAGAAAAGACAGCATGTTATTTTGAAACTATTATAAGCATATTGTGGATTAAAAGGACCATGTAATTATGTTAATGCCACTAGGAAGCAAGATTTTCAAACTAAAGGAGGAGGAGGAGTATAAAAATCAAAGTACCCTAATATCTGCAATTTGAATTACTACTATTTATGTGAACTCATGAAATAATTTTTGTAGTGCAGTACCCCCTTATCCACGGAGGATATGCTTCCAAGACCCACCAGAGGAGGCCTGAAACTCTAAACATACTATGTTTTTCCTATACTCAGCAGAAGTGTGGAGTCACATTAGATTATTGGATCACCAGGGATTTCCCTAGATCAATCCTTCACAGGAAATGTAGGGAATGAATTAAAAAGATAAATTAGTAAATGATGCCACAAAGGATGGCCAAATCCAGAATGTAAAAAATTTGTCGAAATCTAGTTCATTTTTCAACAAATAAATGGCAAGGAGGAAAAAAAATAGAGAAAAATTGCCACCGAGAATACAAATTTACAACAATTGAGGAAGTGTAATGCATGGGCTTTGTTTAAATTTTGCTTTAAAAAAATAGTAAAAAGACATGTTTTAAGTAATTAGGTAAATTGAACATGGACTAGTTATTAGATATTAATATTATTAGTTTTGGTAATGAAAAACTCATCAGCCATCAGTAATAATATTCTAAAGAATTTATGGAGACTGGAATTTGTTTTTAAATAATTTAGAAAAAATTGGGAAAACAGATAAAACAACATTGCAAAATGTTGATAATTGCTGAGGCTGGAGGATGTGTACATGGCAGTTTATGAAGCTATTTTTTTTACTTTTGTCTGAACATTATCATAATAAACATTTTTAGAAGTCTACTGACTGGAAATTTCTAGCTTATATAACTACTAGTTACTACTCCCCTTGTACAAGCACTGCAGGAACTATCCCCCAGCATGAAATTGAGATTATATAAATTTCTATTGTTTGTTTTTAAAAACTAATATTTATTTTTAGATCAGGCCTGGTGCATTTGCAGGCAATTTTCAATATGTTCTATGTTTCATACTTTCTTAGTCCATTAAGTAATATTATCCAGAATTTTTTTATATTTTCTTTGCAGTGAAAAATGAAACAAAATCTGAATAGTCCCTTGTTTCTATCTAATGTTTTACCCCAACAATTCCCAACCTACAGATCCTGAACCTCTGGAAGACCAGATCACAGAGAAATCCATGAGACCTTGAAACAAATGTGTAGCCTAATTTTATATACATAAGTTGTATTATATATGAAGTTCACTGAAATGCCTTTATGATTGATAAAATATAATTTTAATTAATGAATATTTAAATTGTGACTCATTTTATGTTTTGATAGATTGTAGACATTTTTTTACCTTAACAAACAATACCCTAATTCTTGACAATACTGAGGCTGTCTGACTACTTGGTTCTGAGATTCCATAGTGTTTGATTGTCAAACATTTTAGGAACAGCAGCAATTTTTTGTTTTTGAGGAGAGTGATTTCCAAAGGGTCTTTATTGAAAAGATTCCCTGAAGATTCATCTTAAGTGGTCCCTCATTTTCCCTGAAACTAAATCCTTCCTATAAAATGTCAATAGGTTGAAAAAGTCTGCTCTGGTCTATGTAAGTAGGATATCACATAGGTGGAGCTCCCTGGAATTGCACAACGTAATTACTGAGCACTGGAACTTTTGTCCCTAAGGTTACAAGATGCAAAAATACTATCCTTTTTAAACCACGAAGAGTACAAAACTGTGCCCTCTTATGGTATAAACTGAGTATGTACTGGATTTTACCTAAATCTGACCTGCAGGGTAAGTGACTATAGCATGTCAGAGGAACAGGACCGAGAGAAGGAAATATGCTAGATCCAAGTGACTCCACATACTGGTGATTCAGTTCAGTCGCTCAGTCATGTCCGACTCTTTGCAACCCCATGAATTGCAGCACGCCAGGCCTCCCTGTTCATCACTATCTCCCAGAGTTCACTCAGACTCACGTCCATCGAGTCCATGATGCCACCCAGCCATCTCATCCTGGGTTGTCCCCTTCTCCTCCTGCCCCCAATCCCTCCCAGCATCAGAGTCTTTTCCAATGAGTCAACTCTTCGCATGAGGTGGCCAAAGTACTGGAGCTTCAGCTTTAGCATCATTCCTTCCAAAGAAATCCCAGGGCTGATCTCCTTCAGAATGGACTGGTTGGATCTCCTTGCAGTCCAAGGGACTCTCAAGAGTTTTCTCCAACACCACAGTTCAAAAGCATCAATTCTTTGGCACTCAGCCTTCTTCATAGTCCAACTCTCACATCCATACATGACCACAGGAAAAACCAAATCCTTGACTAGACAGACCTTAGTAAGCAAAGTACTGTCTCTGCTTTTAAATATACTATCTAGGTTGGTCATAAGATTGGTTGCATATTAATGACGGTTGTGTATTTCTTAGACTATATGAAACCTTGATTAGTTTTTCTGGATACTTAACTGTCTGGTAAATGCCTGCAATAAATTGTCTATATTGTTCTTAAGAACAAAGTAACTCCAATTTGAAATTCTTTTTTCCTTTGATGCACTCTTCCAAATGTTTTCCCCTTATTAAAATGAGGATTATCAGGTGTAGTTTAAGTATGTGATGGTATAATGCTTTACCAAATAAAATGCTAGATTCTTATTCTTGGTCCTTCTTTTATGAAATATTAAATCAAACACCATGTATGGGTAACTGTGTACATAAGGAGGCTATGATTTACTGCAGAGCTTCCTCTCTCCATAGACCAAGATAATGCTGCAGAAACCCCAGACCTAAAGCCTTAACATGCCAATGGCACCATTGCAATCAGAATGAAATGCAGAAAAATATTTAAGGAAGATAAAGAGAGAAATCTATCACTATTACAAAGAAACCTGAAATTAGAATATTGAGACTATCACAGAGACCCATATTAATCCTCTTCTGGTCCTCTGTTTATAGTTGTTACACTGTTTTGCTTAAACAAGTCTTTGCCTGGGTCTCTATGCATGCTTGTTTTTTTGTTTTTAAGATAGTGAAAAGTAAAGAAATTCATTACTAGAAGATATTTCTGTATATGAAAGTCTTCAGCTGCCAAGAACCAATTACTCTATCCTTAATTTTGTCTTTAGCCAAATAAATTTTAATATTCAAAGCTAAATTAGTTTAAGATCAGAGATGGAAGAGAAATTCATTTTTCTAGAGACATGGCAGATGACAGATTCAGCAGCATTTCCATTGATTCTACATGTAATGACCAGACCTCTGGATCACTTTGATAAATCTGGTAACTATAAATTCAGAGGTAAAATGAACAGTGAAAAAAGGAGTAACATGAACCCAAGATTAAAGTGACTACCTGAGACTAGTTAAAATAGATTAGTTCCCCTATAAGAGTCATTGATGACATTTCAAAGAACAAACAGGCCAATAAGGAATAATAGAAAGCAAGAAAGTGCTGTCTGATACAGGTAACACTTTGGATAAGTTTTATTATAGTGTTGCTTTTGTCTCAGAAGCAAAAATTCTCTGCTCATACCCATTTGTGCTATAACTGAATTGCCTAAAACAATGAATTAAACAATGAATTGCCTTCCATAGAAGCCCAGTTTGGTTTCTTCACTGGTAAAGTAGAAAAATGCAAAGAGAACTCCCCTTGACTATAAAACTAACAGAACGTGCTTTCTGAAGCATGAGACCATACCTCCGTTGAAGTTAAAGTACTGCGGCATGTCTAAAAGTATAGAATAAAAACTGATTCTGATGTCAGAAGGAAAACTGTCCTATGAAAATCACTACTTTTGTCACTAGGTCATTCAGAATTTCTGGTTAAAAAGCTAATTTTATTAACCCTTTTTCTTGTAATTAAAAGATAAAACATCAGCTTTCTGATTATGCCAGACAGTGAGTGTGTAACTAACAGGACTTATAGAGAAGAGCCACTGGGTAAACACCCATGAATTGATTCGCTGATGCACTGAAACGTCTGTTCGCACTGTGCACTATGTGCTTCCGTTTGTGTATGTGTGGGCGCTCAGTCATGTTTGACTCTTTGCAACCCCATGGACTGTAGCCCACCAGGCTCCTCTGTCCATGGAATTTGCCAGGCAAGAACACCTGACTGGGTGGCCACTTCCTAATCCAGAGGATCTTCCCAACTCAGGATTGAACCCACGTATCTTGCGTCTCCTGCATGGGTGGTACTACCGTACCACCTGGGAAGGCCTGGTCCTTCTCTGGCTTGCTATCTGTAATGTGTTTCCTGTATACTTTACTCCTCTCAGCTAGAAGACAGATGTATAAGCATGCTAACAAATAAAATTATTGTTTCAAGATCTTTGCATCAATATGGAAAATCTCATAAAAAGCATACTGGAGTTTGAGCCCCTTCAACGTGCCTTGATGAAACTGTGTATCCATTAGGAATGGTCTAGAGAAGAGCACTGGCAATGCTCAAATTACGTTCACCCACACTTATCTCTTTACTAGTTTTCTGCCAAGGCCAATCTTTCCTTCTTTAAAATGCATGCATCACTGAAAAGCACCCTTTACCTGCAATAACATTTAAATGAAAAGACAGAGGCAAGGTAAGCATAAAAACATATACTAAAAAATGGATATGCCATTTTGCTCACGATGCACACACAGAGGACCACAGGGATTAAGCAAGTCATAAAGATAAATAAAATGACACGATTCAGTTGTACGAAACACGGAAGAGCAAGAGCCACTAAAGGAGATAAATGGCCCTTGACCTCAGCTAGGGAAATCACTAGGGAGTGGTGGGAATTACAGCCATCCCTTCAGACTGACTTCCCTGGTGGCTCAGAGAGTAAAGCGTCTGCCTACAGTGCAGGAGACCCGGGTTCGATCCTTGGGTTGGGAAGATCCTCTGGAGAGGGAAATGGCAACGCACTCCAGTACTCTTGCCTGGAAAATCCCATGGATGGAGGAGCATGGTAGGCTACAGTCCATGTGGTCGTAAAGAGTCGGACACGACTGAGCGACTTCACTCACTCCTCAGACTACAAGCCCTGTGCACAGAGGCAGTCATGGCATGGCTCTAGCTCTGTAAGAATGTTCTATAAAGAGAAGACAGAATTGACTCACATAGAAAACAAACATATAGTTACCAAAAGGGAAAGGTGGGGGGAGATAAATTAGGAGATTAGGATGAACATATAACACACTATTATATATAAAACAGATAATAATCAAGGACCCAATGTATAGCACAGGGAACTCCATGAATATTCTGTAATAACCTATTTGAGAAAAGAATCTGTAAAAGAATGCATCTATTTATGTGTGTAACTGAATCGCATTGCTGTACACCTGAAAATAACACAACATTGCAAATCAGCTATCAGTTCAGTTCAGTTGCTTAGTCGTGTCCAACTCTTTGCAACCCCATGAATCGCAGCACACCAGGCCTCCCTGTCCATCACCAACTCCCAGAGTTCACCCAGACTCACGTCCATCGAGTCAGTGATGCCATCCAGCCATCTCATCCTCTGTCATCCCCTTCTCCTCCTGCCCTCAATCCCTCCCAGCATCAGAGTCTTTTCCAATGAGTCAACTCTTCGCATGAGGTGGCCAAAGTACTGGAGTTTCAGCTTTAGCATCATTCCTTCCAAAGAAATCCCAGGGCTGATCTCCTTCAGAACGGACTGGTTGGATCTCCTTGCAGTCCAAGGGAAATCAGCTATATTCCAATATAAAATAAAAATTACATAATTTTTAAAAATATATTAAAATTTTTATAAAGGCAAAATAAAACCAGGAAAAGTTTGAATATTTATGGTGTTGGAAATATACAGATTACCAAATAAGGTTTAAATATATGTATGAAGAAGACCAATGTCAAGACCAAAAGGTTTTAGGGTCATCAGTAAACAGTTTAATACCAGGAATAACTTTTACAGGGATGGGGGCCTTTAGGTCTTCTGAGATGTTTTGCATTTTAGATACTGGTTTCTGAGAAATATGAAGAGTAAACTATGGCTCTATCTTAATTATCTAATTAGTAAAATATTTTTACATTAAAAGACATTTCAAATAGTTCCTGACAGAGCTATTATTGAAATTTTAAAGGTAATTCCAACAAACACCGGGCTACCAAGTTGCCATTTGCCTAGTATCAATGTCGCCTTGTTTTGGACTCCTTTCTATACTAGTTGATGTCTACTTTCCCCCCATTTCTTCTATATCCATTTGTGACTGTACTTTGTTCATTTAATAAAAGATTCTTTGTGAGCTCAGGAGTATGGGAGACTGGCTCATATCAGAACCTAATACCGGCCCCCCCCACCAAATGAGCATAAATGTAGTCCCTTCAGTTCAGTTCAGTTGCTCAATCGTGTCCGACTCTTTGTGACCCCATGATTTATTTGCAGCATGCCAGGCCTCCCTGTCCATCACCAACTCCCGGAGTTCACCCAAACTCATGTTAAAGCACAGTAACTCTAATATCTGTTAGTAAAAATATTTATTTGCTTAAATAAAGGATAAACCACTTTATTTCCATGACTACTTCTTTACTTGTCACCCATTTAGTTTAATCTTTCAATGTACGTAACGTTGTAGCATCAAATTCAAGTCACCAAATAAAGAACTATAAAGTGCCCAGAAAACAAACAAACAAAAAATTCTAAGGAATACTTTTAAAATCAAATATTCTCCACGCGGATTCATGTTGATGTGTGGCAAAACCAATACAATATTGTAAAGTAAAAAAAATAATAATAATAAAACAAAAATGTATAGAACTAGAACTATGTATTAGAAATGCAGAAAGATCTTAAAAAAAATCAAATATTCTACAAAATATTACATCCTTCATAATTATATCGACTATGACTGAGGAGAAGCAGAGAAATCATATAACTTCAGAGAAAATCTTGGTATTATCTTACTTTATGGAAACCAACCAAGTTTAAATGTATGATGGTCATAGACCAATACACACAGTAACCATTACATGAGGACCTCCATGACTTGGTGCTGGGCCACCATCATATCATTTCATTTTGCTGTGAAAGGAAGCTATTAGGATCTCAATTACACTCCTTAGGAAAACCAGGTTTTAGGTGTAAATAATCACTACACATTACTCAACTAACAACTGGCAAGTATATCCTATGGCAGGTATATTCTAGCCAGAATACAAATCCAAGCACAGAAAATTTGGAGGACATGGAGGGACTTGAGGAGTTATCTGATCCAATGCCCCTAATTTATATTTGAAGAAATGGAAGTCCACCAAATCAACTCATTGACCAATTCAAGATCTCAGAAGTAAAAAGTCATTTTTCCCTCGCTTCAAGTGAGTGACAAACACAAATCATCTTTGCCAGCTTTAGCAACCATTGTTTACCATTTCAGTATCTAAGATGACGCGACCCCCATGGCCATGCCTTTACCGTGTGGAAGAGTGGACTAGGTCAGCCTGTTACTTGTGTGTCGCGCTAGTGTGCTTAGCTGTGTCTGACTCCTTGCAACCCTATGGACTGTAGCCTGCCAGGTTCTTCTGGCCATGAAACTTCCCAGGCAAGAATACAGGAGTGGGTTGCCATTTCCTTCTCCACCATTATTTATAAGCAATCACAGTTAAACAACCAAGCATAAACAAAGTTTTGATAAATGTGCGAAATAGTTCTTTCATTTTTCTCCCAATCATTCCTCAGTTCACTCAGAGCCTACCTCTGCAGACCTTAAAGAGAAACTACCCCCTGACCTCAGTCCCCACCTCTGTGCTCCTATATGGTGCCTCAGACTTTCACTGCCCAGGTGGTCTCAGCCCTTTCCCCTCATGGCTGTTGCCCTCAGTTGCCATTAAGGCAGGGTTTTTGCCCAGTGGAATAGGTAGGAGTTGGGGCTACCAGAATCTCCAGACAGATGTTATTTAGAAGCAATAATCTGTTAAGTGATAGTGGGATGGGAGGTGGAATCTAGTAGACACATTAACCTTCATTTATGAAAGAATTTAATAACAAACAGGGTTTCCTTGCTTGTTTCTTGTGGTTTCTTGTGGCTTTGGGAGTGGGGTCATGACAGGGTTAGGATTATGAAAACGCTCATGTGCCTTCCTTAGGTGAGGATGGTCCACTTTTCAGGTCTCACCTATATGGGGAAGAAATGAAGAAAAATGATCCTGTCAGACCTAACCTCAAAATGAAAGAGCTACTACAGAAACTCATCTTTCCCTGGCTAATACTGTCTATCATTTTCAGTAAGACTCTGGTATATTTTAGCATATTAAAGTATTTTTTCTTCTTTCTAGCTAAATTTCCTTGTATTATCCTATCTTCATGTGGACTGCGGCCCCACTGAAGAGGTGGAAAAGGGTCTTGTGCCAAGAAGGATTAAGTGGAGAGAAAAACATGAGTCTTATCACAACAGAAACAGATGCAAAAGCCATCAACCATACTATAGTCCACAATATGGGGGAAATACCACATAGACCCATTGCTCTCTGAATGTTTTTCTCTTGTCAATGGTAATAGGAGTCAATCTGCTGATAAACTGCCAAGTTGCTGTGGGCTTATGTAGGCTAGGGAGGGTGGGGAGGGGGAGGAGAATTAAAAGGATTGTCTCCTGGAAATGTTTTTATTGTCCTGAGAGGTGGGATAATATCTAGCTCTATTTAGAAAACTGAGCTATTCTGACGATCTTAACAAATTTACACCCCAATCTCTCACCTCTTCCTCTCCAGTGTATTTCATAGGTAGCTTTGCTAACTGCCTGCACAACTACAAATAGAATCTGTCACTTTAGAAATAGGTTGTCCTTTTATAGGCAGATTGATGGACTGGGTGCCAAGACTTAAGAACAGTAGCATGACTGGGGCAGACATTGTCCCCTATAAATCCAGTATTGACAAATATCCTACCCAACCCAGATGATTTTGTTTGTCAAGTTGCCTTTATTAAGACATAAACTGCGAAGCATAGGACACAGAAAATCATTGACAAGTTTTTGGAAATGAGCTATCAAGCCCATTATTTAAAGAGGAAAATGTTAATGAACAATTGAGTATTATAAATTATCATAAGAATCTCTTAATTGCAACTCTCAAACTCCAAAATATGCCAATAATTCTTAAGCAGCTAATAAACATAGATCAACCTGCATTTACAGATTCTTAAACTTGAGACTTTTTATTTATAGCTTCTGTTTTATTTCTCAATTCATTGGTGAAAAACTGAGTTAGTAATGTTGAATCAAACACAAGCTAGGCATAAATAAACAAGCTACAAGCTAGGACTTCATGAAAATAATCATTGCTCTATTCACGTCAGAGAACAAAGAAAACCCCTAACTTAGCAATGTCCATTTTAAATATGCTCAGTTTGAACTCTCCTTGAAAACACCACTTGTGTTTGGGCAGCTGTCACCTTTCAGAATTTCATACTCACCTTGCACCCTTCCTGTTTTCATGAGCAGGCTAAGCTGAACATGCTTTTAAACAACATTCTCCTTGAACTTCTGTAAAACTGTGCTGACTGATGTCAGGAGCAATGAAATCCTAGAATGTGAGATCCTGTGGCTGAATGTATCCAGAAGAAAAAAACACTAAAAAAAAAGCCTTCTCCTCCTCCTGACACTAGGAAGAACATTTCAGTAGGAACACAAATAATTTTTTTCATTAGAAGAAACACGTGAATCCCTAACAAGTCCTTAAATAAAGAGCAGAAATGCCCCATTCAGGCTTCTACCACAAAAACTTTGACCCCAGGATTATTGATGGAAACATAGCTTCACCAAAGCCTTTGACTGGTGTGTGCACCATTATTGTATTACACCTCCTATGAGTTCCAAACTTCATAGATCCATCTTTCTGTTAATACTCTCCCTGGATGTCTAAAACGTGTCACTATCTTCATATGGCCAAATCATTTGTCCTAACATGCTCCCCCTGTCTTCCCTATCATTTTCTGCAATATATGACCTTCCCATCCACCAGTTGTTGAAACAAACCCAGAAGTCAGACTTGATTTCTCATTTAATCTCACCTGTGTCCACTCCAGTAGCAGGTACAAAATATGCCAAACCCTTTCATTCAATTTCTCTTTTTATTAATAACACCCTAGAGTGGTCTACCATCCTCTCTTGCTAGGATGTTCTAGTTGGCTTCACCGAGAGGCCCTAAACTATTTTCCACAAAGAAGCCACAGTGCTATTTTTCACATCAGATTTTGTTCCTACTCTGCTCCAATTCCTTTAATCCTTTCCCACTGCATTCCCAGCTACTCTCTACCCTCGGTGCTTTGGTTTTCTCATCTGTAAAATGAGACTAGTAATGATACTACCTCATTCAACAGCTAAGAAGATGAAATGACATATATATAAAGTTGCCTCAACAGTGTTTGGCACATAGAAAATGTCATAGAGAGTTGAGTGGTTGTTGTTGTTTACAACTAAAATACCAACCTGTTAATTAAGTCTGACCCTCCCCCACCTCATCCCTTATAGTTGTCTCATTCCTCCCCATGTCTGGTCTCCTGTGTCTTTCTCAAACACACTAGCTTCATTTCCTTCTTAAGGCTCCTGACCTTCTCTCCTTCCTATAAGATTCAGCCCCCAACCCTCTCTGAACTGGTTCCTTTTAATAGACCAATTCCAGATTCTGTGCCACCTCCTCATGAGACTTATCCTGGCCACCTGCAGTAAACTAGCACTCCTTCTAGAGACGCTATGATATCACTTTGTTTTATTCCCTTCATAGCACTTTTTCTCCAAGGTTCTTGTTTATGTATCATCTCCACCTTTGTGTAAGTCAATGACCAAAGGACACATCGCTATTACCTGCTATCTGACTTTGGGCAAGTATTTAACCTCTTTGTATCACAATTCTTCGTGTCTAAACAAAGTTAATGAATACCTCCATCTTAGCATTATGAGACTTGAAGCAGTTAATTCATGTTAAGCACTTACTAATGCCTAATAGGTAGTCATCACACATAGGGTTCTTCTTTAAAAGAAAAACTAACTAAAATGTGTTTTACAAAGCCAACTTACATCTGAGGAGAGCACTCAGAAACAGAGATAAATGGAGCATCGACCTGGCACTTGGAGCAAGGTGTTCTGAGAGCACCTTCACATGTTGGGAAAGAAAGAGGATGAGACCAATCTGCCAGAAGCCTGAGAATCTCCAAGTACAAATCGTGAATTATGATTTTAATCCAGTAAGACACAAAAGGCTTTTGTCTTGGAAGAAAACTGAAAAGACCTTTTTGCCCTCTTTTCTTGAGTCTGGCCCAGGCTAGATGGCTCCATGGCTAGAGAAATACAGCAAGGTCTCTGGTTGATGTTAGTGACCTTGATACAAAAATTCCAAGCTAAGCTCTCAGGGTCTCTCAAGGTTGTCTTGTGGGTCTGGAGATAACCTACTACAGCTACTTTTACTTAGTAACTATTTCATCCATACCCAATTGGACTAGTTATTGACTATGTCAAAGCCTTTGACTGTGTGGATCACAATAAACTGTGGAAAATTCTGAGAGAGATGGGAATACCAGACCACCTGATCTGCCTCTTGAGAAACCTATATTCAGGTCAGGAAGCAACAGTTAGAATGGGACATGGAACAACAGACTGGTTCCAAATAGGAAAAGGAGTACATCAAGGCTGTATACTGTCACCCTGCTTATTTAACTTATATGCAGAGTACATCATGAGGAACGCTGGACTGGAAGAAACACAAGCTGGAATCAAGATTGCCAGGAGAAATATCAATAACCTCAGATATGCAGATGACACCGCCCTTATGGCAGAAAGTGAAGAGGAACTAAAAAGCCTCTTGATGAAAGTGAAAGAGGAGAGTGAAAAAGTTGGCTTAAAGCTCAACATTCAGAAAACGAAGATCATGGCATCTGGTCCCATCACTTCATGGGAAATAGATGGGGAAGCAGTGAAAACAGTGTCAGACTTTATTTTGGGGGGCTCCAAAATCACTGCAGATGGCGATTGCAGCCATGGAATTAAAAGACACTTACTCCTTGGAAGAAAAGTTATGACCCACCTAGATAGCATATTCAAAAGCAGAGACATTACTTTGCTGACTAAGGTCCATCTAGTCAAGGCTATTGTTTTTCCAGTAGTCATGTATGGATGTGAGAGTTGGACTGTGAAGAAGGCTGAGTGCCAAAGAATTGATGCTTTTGAATTGTGGTGTTGAGGAAGACTCTTGAGAGTCCCTTGGACTGCAAAGAGATCCAACCAGTCCATTCTGAAGGAGATCAGCCCTGGGATTTCTTTGGAAGGAATGATGCTAAAGCTGAAGCTCCAGTACTTTGGTCACCTCATGCGAAGAGTTGACTCATTGGAAAAGACTCTGATGCTAGGAGGGATTGGGGGCAGGAGGTGAAGGGGACGACCGAGGATGAGATGGCTGGATGGCATCACTGACTCGATGACGTGAGTGTGAGTGAACTCTGGGAGTTGGTGATGGACAGGGAGGCCTGGTGTGCTGCGATTCATGGGGTCGCAAAGAGTCGGACACGACTGAGCGACTGAACTGAACTGAACTGAAACCTATGGAAGTTGGTGGGCTCCCATAGTGGAGGGCTCTTCATGGCATATCCAACCTGCTGGCCAGGAACCATTCTTGGATGAACAACCACTCAGGCTTTGAGATATCTCTTTCCTCCTGCTAATATTCTGATCCTAAGTCAATAAATCTTATCACAGTGCACAGAACATGTCATTAGTTGTGTGGGACATTATACAGGTGCACAAAACCCAAGAAAAATTTACCACTTTTCAATATGGAGCTTTTGACACAACGAGTAAATCCATTTATTCCTGAGATACAGCCAACAAACTGCAATATATAGAAGTTGTTCATTCTAGCATAAGCCTGGGATTACTTTGTGATTTTTTTTTAAATTACAGAAATCATAATTACTAAATTTGCATCTTGGTTACTCTCAATCTGTCCATGGTATAAATTAAATTTGCCCTTTGACTTGTGTCTAAATGAAAGAGCAAATTTTAGTGAGGAGCAGCTCTGTATTCAGAGGTAAACACATTCATCTTCGCATTAGTTCTGATGAAATCTATCCACAGGCAGGTTATATGCCAGGACACTGATATATGCCACGAGGATGCACTGCTATGAACTCTATCTCAGCAAAGTCCTCCAGATGGAAAATAAATTAGAAAGCTTCCTCCAGAGAAAATGAGCTAACAGGAAAGATTTGAGTCTCTGAGTTTAGGAGCTTTGCCTAGAGTTAGTTCCTCTTGGGGAAATTCAGTGAATGTGTTCCTAGCAATTCTAGGAAGTCTTGAGATCTTTTAAGACAAACATTATGGTCTTATGTAAATTCAAGTAAACTTTCTTTGGGAATATAGCCCAGGGAAGTAAACTTGCAAATAAGTTTGAAAGAGTTCATTGCAACTTGACTATTGAAAGAAAAATATATGCATATTTACTCTTCCTTGCTTTAGATGAAATGTAACTGGGAGTACAGGAGATGTGTAAAATAAAGTGAAGAAAAACTGGAAATTGTCTTCAAGTTTTAGGAATACATAAAAGTAGCAACATCATGAAGGATGTTCTCAGAGACATAAAGAAGTATGTGTTAGAACAATATTTACACCCTCCAAGTAGGATCCAGAGACATGGCCTAAATCAACAGTCACCCATGAGCAAGGAACCCACAAGCATGTCATTCTAAACGAGTGATTCCTAAATGTGTCAAAGCTAAATTCAAGCAATGACAGTCTTTTAGCAGGAGCATGCCATTTCCCCTAGTTTTTCATTAGGCTGATAACAAACACTACTTCATATATCCTCTCATGTGCTATCTGACTCACACAGACTCACATTAGGAGACCACAAACCAATTACCTCTATTTCCATTTGGCAAGGTAATAAAATGTCTTTATCCTCAGAAATAACTTAACAATAGCATCAGCATCAATGACATTTTTCATATTGACTGCAGCATAAATCCAGGGCATTATTAACAAGGCATAAACAGAGATTTAAAATAGCAAAAAAAAAACCTTTCAATAAAAATATATTAAAGGAGAAAGATGTTGCAGACATACTTTTTCTATATTTTTATTGCTAAATATAACTAAAAATCTTGCACATTGTATATAACACAAATATAAGAAGAGTCTGAAAGCTGGAGAAAATAAGGTAGACAGCGTATGCACCTCAGGGCCCAGAAATCAACACAATGGTGTGTTCCCCAGTTTGTTTGTTTTTTCTATTTTTGCCCCATATATACCAGGCTAGGCTTCCCCTGTGGCTCAGCAGTAAAGAATCTACCTGCAATGCAGGAGCCACAGGAGACATGGGTTCAATCCCTGGGTTGGGAAGATCCCCTGGAGGAGGAAATGGCAACCTACTCCAGTATGCTTGCCTGTAGAATCCCCATGGACAGAGGAGCCTGGTGGGCCACAGTCCATTGGGTCACAAAGAGTCAGACATGACTGAAGCGACTTAGCATATACCAAGCTAGGAGCTGAAGAAGCTATTAAACCAGAAATGCCACAAAGCACAGGCAAGCAAACACTGTCCTCTGTAGGCAAACAATTAGGAAAAGATAGCTTAGCAAGATAGAAAAATTTAGACAATAGCCACTATTACCCAGCCAAAGAGCACAGAAAGAGCTGGGGTACAACATCATGCATGCCAGCTAAAGCTGAGTGAAATGCTTAGAGTGCCGTCATGCACAGGTTATAATGAGGCATCACAATGGCCTGATCGATTGTGATAAATGAGGAAAATGAGGAAGTAGCTGGAACTTTCATCACCAATGGAAGAGAACTAGTTCTTCCCCAAGAGTGCTGTTGTCAGTGGAGATCATATGTGGATTCTAGACTTCCACCCCAATCTGGCAATAATGAGGAGCATCCCCTCTCCGATCCTTGATTGTCAACAGAGTGCTACTGGACATTATTCCACACTTGAAAAGAATATCATACATCATACATCATCAACAAACATACATCATCTCAGGTGTAGTGTGAAAGGAAGCCAGTTAAAACAGAAGAGTTCAATAAACTGAGGTACACATACCACTAAACTGTGCAACTTTCAACCAAAAATCATTCCTTGTACCAAGAAACAGGAAGATCACAAATTTAACAATAAAAGACAATCAACAGATTGCCAACACTGAGCAGACAAGATGTTGGAATTATCTGACAAAGATGTTAAAACTGTCATGAGAGGAAAAAAAAAACCTTCAAAGAGCAATCATCATTACTCAATTAATGTGGTTGTAGTTCCTTGTTCATATCTTTAGTTGCAGAAGATCTTTCCTGGTAGATGGCTGTTCTACAAATAGTTGCTATTTTGTTGTGCCTATGAAAGCAGCAAGGCTCAAAGAAAGAGAAAGTATCAGCAAAAAACAAATTTCCTAAAAGCTCCTCAAATTTAGCAAGAGACATAAACCTACAGATTCAATAAACAGTGAAAGATAGGATAATGCAAGGAAACCCACTCCATGACGCATCATAAGAGAACTTGGGAAAATTAAACAGAGGAAAAAAAAAAAAAAGCAGGAAGAGACAAATGACACCTTAGCTATAAGAAAAAAATCTATTTGAATGACACCAACTTTCTCATTAAAAATTATAGATGTCAAAAGGCAGTGGCACAATATTACTCAAGTGCTCAAGGATCAACTTAGATATTTACCCAGAAAAGATATTCTTCAGGAATAAAGGGGAAATTGAGACATTTTTAAATGGAAAGATCAATAAATGTGATGGAGTAGAAAGACCCTGAGCTCACCTCCTTTCAGGGGCACAACAAAATTACAACTATTTATGGAACAACCATCTATCAGAAAAGATCTGCAACTAAAGACATGAAGAAGGAACCACAATGAGACAATAGGAGGGCAGAGTCGTAATAGAGTCAAGCCCCATATTCCCAAGTGTGTGAACCACAAACAGGAGAATAACTGCAACTGCATGATTTCCCAAGACTGCATCAAGGAGGAGCAGAAAATAGGAACAGACCAATCGCTAGTAATGGAACTACATCGACAACTTAAAAATATCCAACAACAAAATGTGAGGACCAGAGGGCTTCACACAAGTCTACTAAACATGCATGGATGATTTAAGACCTAGCCTTCTCAAACTATTCAAAAAAATTGCGGAGGAAGGAACACTTCCAAACTTATTCTATGAGGCCAACATTGCTCACATACCAAAAAAAAAAAAAAAAAAAAAAACAAAGAAATCACAAATAAGGAGATTACAGGCCAATGAACATAGATGTAAAATTTCCCAATAAAATAACAGCAAATGGAATTCATACTAAAAGAATGATACTCTGTAATCAAATGGTATGTAATTCAGGGAAACAGGGATGGTTCATTATGTACAAATCACACGTTGTGAAACACCACATTAATAAAAACTAGAAATGACAATTATCTTAACAGATGCAGAAACAGCTTTTGACAAAGTTCATCATCCATTTATAATAAAAGCTCTAATAAAGTGGGTATAGAGAAAACATCATTCAATATTTAAAAAAGCTGAGACAAACCTACAGCCAAAATCATCCTTGATGGTGAAAAGCTGAAAACGTTTCCTCTAAGATCAGGAACAAGACAAGGACCACCTCTCTTGCCACTTTTTTTCAACATGGTTTTGGGATTCCTAGCCACAGCAATCAGACAAGATATAAAAGGAATCTAAACTGGAAAGAAAGAAGTAAAACTGTCACTGTTGGCATATGACATGATACTATTAAAGTCATCAAGATACCACAGGAAAACTACTATGGCTCATCAATTAATTCAGTAAAGTTTTAGGAAGTAATATTAATATACAGAGATCTATCTCATTTCCATACACTAACAATGAGCTATCTGAAAGAGAGATTAAGGAAACAATCCAATTTATAATTGTATCAAACAGGATAAAGTATCTAGCAATAAACCTATCTAAAGGGGGAAAACCTATACTCAGAAAACTTTAATACATTGACTAAAGGAACAGAAGATGGCACAAAGAAATAGCGAGAAATAGCAAAGAAATAGCAAGAAATAGCGAGCTATACCAAGTTCATGTACTGCAAGAATTAATGTTGTTAAAGTGACAATACTACCCAAGGTAATCTACAGATTTAATATAATTCCTATCAAAATACCCAGGTACTTTTCACATAACTAGAACAAATAATTGTAAAATTTGCGTGGGAAACACAAAAGACACAAATACCAAAAGTAATCTTGAGAAAGAACTTGAGATTATAATATCCCCTGACTTCAGACTACACTACAAAGCTACAGTAATCAAAATCATATGTTACTGGCACAAAACAAACACAGAGATCAATGGAACAGAATACAGAATCCAAAAATAAACCCACATGCTTGTGGTCAATCTATGAAGGACACAAGACTATACAAGGAAGAAAAGACAGTCTCTCCAATAAATGGTGCTGGGCAAGCTGGACAGGTACATGTAGAAGAATCAAATTAGAAATTCACTCACACCATATATAAAAATAAACTCAAAATGGATTAACAACCTGACAGTAAGACCAGAAACCATAAAAATCCTAGAAGAAAACATAGGTGGAACACTCTGACATAAATCATAGCAATATTTTTTAGATCTGTCATCTAAGGCAAAGGAAATAGGAAAAAGAAATGGGGCCCAAAGCTTAAATATTTGCACAGCAAAGGAAGTCATTGGATGAATGCAAAGACAATCTATGAAATAAGAGAAACTATCTTCCAATTATAAAACTATAACTATGCAAATTTATAAAAAGTTCATACAACCCAACAAACAAACAATGCAATTTAAAAATGGGCAGAAAACTGAAGAGATATTTTTCCAAATCAGACATAAAAATTGGCAACAGGCACATGAACAGATGCTCAACATCATTAATCATAGAAATGGAAATCAAAACCATAGTAAGATATCACCTCACATCTGTCAGAATGACTGTCATCAAAAAGGCCACGGATACAAATGGAGAGGACTTGGTTAATGGGGAACCTTTGTACTGTTAGTGGGAATGTAAACTGGTAAAAAAAGAACTATCATATGACACAGCAATCACACTCCTGGATATATATGTATATATGTAGTTCTAAATATAGATCGATGAATCATCTAAAACAATTATAAATGGAGGAGTTTAAATGACAAAAAGGTAAAGTTTCCATAGGTCACTCAAAATTACAATATGAGAACAATGGTAAGCTTATAAGTCTCCTATATGAAGATACAGGCTACCAAAACTTGTGGAACAAAGGCAAAGCAGTGCTGAGAGGAAAATCCATAGCATTAAATAGAACCTAGAAAAAGAAGAGAAAAATAACCCAAAGCAAGCAAATGGAAGGAAATAATAAATCTTAAAGTGAAAATTAATGAAACAGAAAGCACTTAGAGGGAAAATAATAGGGAGAGGAATCAATAAAACAGACCTGGTTCTTTGAAAAGATTAACCAAAGTCAGTAATATCTTATAAGAATAAAAACAGAAGACCCAAATTAGTAATATCAAGGGTGACACAGTGGATATCAGTACAGACTACACAACCGTCAAAAGAATAAGGGAACACTGGCAACAAAAGGACCAAGTCCAAAACAGGAATGCGTTGAAAGATGTCAAGGTCTTTTATCATCCTTCTCTCTGCAAAACCTCATTTTTTCCTCTCTGAAGGAGAAGTTATTCCTATAACCAAACGTAAGTCTCTTGAGTCTAACAACAAATTCATTCCACTCAATTTGATCCAATCCACCAAGACCAGACACATGAGCCTCTACTATACGCATAGCTGGAAGAGCCCACTTTGATGAATGATGGGTGTCATCGGGCTAGGGAGCATTTGAAGATTTCTATATACCCTTACTGCTAAGAGAAGCAAAAAAAAAAAAAAAAAGCATACACACACAAACACTGTAATATTAGAACTTTGTTGCTCACCTCTTTTGAATGCTCTTCATATCTCTGCAGATAATACCCATTTCTCAACCCCGCCAAATCCCATCTCTTCGGTGAATTCCCATCTGCATATGCAAGTCTTCATTGAGCTCAGCTTCTTGAAATCCTCACAGCACCAAAGCAGTGCACCAAGAGATTTGGGATGCGATAATGTGTCACCACATATAGCTCACCATTGTTTTGTATCTATTAGTGTTGGCTCATAAATCATGTCTAATACTTATAAATGTCCATCTGCAGTGGGTGCTTTTCTACACGTTCATTAGCACAATAGGTGCTCAGTAAATTCTTATTTAATGAATAATTATTGACAAATTTCAGCAGTCTTTTCCACAATGGGATTTGCTGCTGCTGCTGCTAAGTTGCCTCAGTCATGTCCAACTCTGTGCGATCCCATAGATGGCAGCCCACTAGGCTCCTCTGTCCCTGGGATTCTCCAGGCAAGAATACTGGAGTGGGCTGCCATTTTCTTCTCCAATGCATGAAAGTGAAAAGTGAAAGTGAAGTTGCTCAACTGTATCCAAATCTTAGCGACCCCATGGACTGCAGCCTACTAGGCTCCTCTGTCCATGGGATTTTCCAGGGAAGAGTACTGAAGTGGGTTGCTATTGCCTTCTCCCAGTGGGATCTAGGAAGCTGTATATATTTCAAGTAAAAGAAAAATATGAAATACTTTGATCTAGATAAAAATATTTAAGAAATGAATTGGTGTTTTACATACTGAGGTATAAAAGCAAAAATACCAGAAACTTAGAGTTATTTACCACTGTTATTGAATTATTTTTCACAGAATGCATGGATGGGGAAAAAACAGTCACTTACTTGCATTTCTGGCAAGAGAATTAAAGTACAGGGGTGCTGAGGGAATGAATGACTTGTGGTTGAATGGAAAGTCAGCTTTGAAGCTGAGACTCAATATTATGCAGGTATTATTATTCATTTATTCATTCTTTATTGACTGTGTGCTAGGTGCTATGAAAAATACCAAGAAATAAAAGGTCCCATTTTCAAAGAACTTACACGTCAGTGAAGGAGACGAGACATATAAATAAGTTCAGAGATAAAACAATATAATATTACCTTGAAGTGATTTATCTGTGAAGTTTTCAATTCCATTACCCATTGAGCTATTCTTAAGCATCAAACCGATATTCTTATAGATTCCTCCCTTTATTTTTAGTATATTTAGTATTTTTGTTATTGAAAACCTCTATGCCATTACATTTTCTCCCAGTCTATCATCCATTTCCCTTTATTTCTTGTTCTGTCTGTGCCCAATATTAAAAGTTTCATCACTCAAGATTATCCCTAATGCTCTTGTTTTCTATTTCACCCTATTCATCCATTCAGTTCAGTCAATCAACAAATGCATATGGAGAACTTAGTTGATTCAGGCACTATCCCAGGTGCTAGGGGTACAAGAGCGAATCAAATCACTTGTCCCAGAGCTTTTGTGACTGAGAACCCTCAGCTTCTTGTACATTCTGACTTAACTCCACTAAGAGAAAAAAAATTACAATAGGATGTATTGATGCAATTAGAAATGAATGATCTTCTCTCTCACCCAATCTTTAAACAGGACTAATAAGCTCTTTGTGAACAGCCCTTTGTCTTTTAAACCAAATGTTTCCCTTTCTCAAATATTCTACCCCCTCATCCCCCACCCTTGGTGAGTGGCTTTTTCTCTTTCTTCACTAAGAAAAAGCAGGCTTGTCTTCTGAGGACTTCCTCAGCTCCTGCTTCTTTCCCCTGCATCCATCATTCCCCTTGGTGTCTGTTGCTACTTCCCTTGCATCACAAACCCCTCCACTGCATTTCATGCCTTGCCCACTCATATTTCCCAAAAGATGCTGCCCTAGTAACTAACTGTCATTCTTTCTTGTTCCTCAACCTCTTTCTTCTTTGCCTGTGAACCTGCTTCAGTCTCTTCTATCTAGAAAAATATAAATAAAATTCCTCATCTGACTTCTTCCTCTAGTTATTATTCTGTACGTTCCTGCCCTTAAAAACAGTAAATTGGGTGAACCCTCAATGAGGAGAGGGCTTCCCGGGTGGTTTAGGCAGTAAAGAATCTGCCTACAATGCAGGAGACTTGAATTCAATCCCTGGGTCAGAAAGATCCTCTGGAGAAGGGAATGGCTACCCACTCCAGTATCCTTGCCTGGAGAATTCCATGGGCAAACGAGCCTGGTGGGCTACAGTCCATGGGGTCACAAAGAGTCAGCACGACTGAGCAACTAACACTTTCACTTCTCAATGAGGAGAAACTTTAAAATGACCAAGATCCTAGGAGGTCTTATGAAAGAAAGATCCTGAGATCAGAAAAGCTCTTTGTGAAGACTCTCTACATGGGTGTAATATTTATAGATGGTAATATGAGCTCAGTGATTTGTATGCAGTTTTATGTTGCACTGCTTGTTGTGAGAAAATCCTTGGTGCCATCCTCTCTATCTGATAAGTTGTCTGTGCTGCATAAATACAAAGGCAGCTTTCAGGGCCATTTGCCATAGCTTGAAAGCACACCAGGAAGCATAGCTGGAGAGCCTGATGAAACGTATAGCTCAAGGAGGCACAAAAGTTGGGAGTGGGGAAGACTCGTGCCTTTCAAAACAGGATGAAGCTTATGAGCAGCCTCTAGATCATAATGATGTATGTCTATTGAGTGAGCAGGGCAGAACTGGCTGGTCCTACATCACCTCCTTTCTTAATCTGCCCTCTCTTCAGAAGAAAGAGCTTTCTCCCTGGGGTCACCTTGTTTTGGGTTTCCAGCCAGCTCTGCTTCTACTCTGAATGTGTAAGCATCATAATTCTCTAGCCTTTCAACGCCAGAAGAATGTAGAATGTGGAATTATCTCCTCAAGAAACAACAGAATCCCCTCTACAAAAAAATAAAAATAAAAGATAACAAATCAGTATTTGATTTTGACAATATCTACAAGATCCAGAGAAGCAATGGCTATAAAAAGTTCTAACCCTTTTTTCCACCAACCGCAATATCATTTCCATTATTTCTCCAGGCTCCCATTCGGAATTCAAAGCAATTTATCTGAAGTTCAGACACTGTCACTGTGATTTAGTTTCAGTTTTATGGCAACTGCAGGTCTCTAATAAGTATGCTCCTTTCATTGATTTTGTTCCCCTTCAGCTGCTGCTGTAAATGTAATTGAAATTTTTTGTTTTTTTTCTCCTGACCTAACTTTTTTTTTTTTAACTGACAAGAGAGCAATCAGTGCAGTGTCCTATGAGTTTCATATACTCCATTGATAAGAAATAGTTTCTTCTGGAAACAGACATTCCCTATCATTTCCCTTTAACTAATTATATGCCCTTGTGGCTCAGCTGGTAAAAAAATCTCCCTGCAATGTGGAAGACCTGGGTTCGATCCCTGGATTGGGAAGATCCCTTGGAGGAGGGAAAGGCTACCCACTCCAGTATTCTGGCCAGGAGAATTCCATGGACTGTAAAGTCCATGTATTCACAGAGAGTCAGACACGACTGAGCGACTTTCACTTTTACTTTCAATTATATGTTAGAAGTACAAGTTTTACACCCTCACCTCCCAATTTCTTTATGTTTTAGAGCATCAGTTAATCTCAGGAGTTAGAGGATCTTTTTAAAAAATTTTTTGGGAAAGGTGTAAAGTGAAATACATAGTAAGCTGACTTTTAGGCAGTATTTTTCATTTGTTTAAGTCATTTTTCAGTGCTGGGATTTTTCTCTGTTGATGGACTAATCCATTCATAGAAGGCTGGCCTACTTCCTCTCCAGAAGTTAATTTGAGACCTCAGAAGGGAAAGGAACCTCATATGGTTCTCAGGCAAACACAAGCACTTCCCAAGGAGAAAAGTACTTATCCTTGACATGGAGACCCACAGTCTTGTCTGTCATGAGCCAAAACCCAGATAACTCCTGTCTCTCATGCATAATTCCTGGAAACACAGACTAAAAGTGACAGATTGAAAGGCTAGCCACATTTCCCCCTTTCCTTCTTTTTCCTGAACTTTCCACCCTGATTTTAAATGCCATTTTCAATATGCACTACATTCTCATATGTATTTGGTTATTTTTTGGATACTACTCATCTGTTTAGTTTAATTCTGTACTTTTAGAATATATTTCGGAGAAGGCAATGGCAACCCACTCCAGTACTCTTGCCTGGAAAATCCCATGGACGAAGGAGCCTGGTAGGCTGCAGTCCATGGGGTCGCGAAGAGTCGGACATGACTGAAGCGGCTTAGCAGCAGCAGCAGAATATATTTTAGAATCAGGTAAATTTTTGTCTGATTTAAAAGTATTTGGGGTTTAATTACACTGAGTCCTGCAATCAAATTTTGTGAAAATGTTATAAGATGCTATAAAACTTTCCTGTAGTATTTTTAAGTTAAAAGCAGTGAATTCATCTGTACAAGTAACAATATGTCCTTTTGGCATTTACTTATTTCATGTAACTGTTTTTAATACTATATTTCATCAGATCTAGTACATCATTAGCTAGACACCATTTACAATTAAGAGAAATCACTGCTAATTATAATAAGATAGCACAAATCATTACATAAATTTTAATTTTAAAGATGACATAATTTGAAAATAAATGCACTGTAAAAATCAATAAAATAAAATAATTCTTATCTTCATGATAATCTAATTTCAAAAGACTTATTGATACCTAAACTTCCCATCATTAATTTTGTTATGTGTATAGTGGCTTGTTTTATTTAAATCTGGAGAAGGAAATGGCAGCCCATTCCAGTATTCTTACCTGGAAAATTCCATGGACAGAGGAGCCTAATTTAGATTGGACTATTAGTGAACCTAATTGAAGAACCAAAGACATAGAAATATGCACAAAATTTGACTGCCTAGCTCAGTGGATTATCACAGATCCATCACACCTATAATATTAAGCACCCCAACCAAAGATCAGAATATTAGCAGTGTCCAGAAACTCCTCTTGTGCCTCCTCCTAGTTGCCGTTTCCTTCCCAGGGAAATTCATACGCTGACTTGGAAAAATACAGTGTAGATTAATTCTGCCAACTTTTGGCCTTTGTAAAAATGGAACTGTGGAGCATACACAATTATGCACTGTGGACTCACTAGTGTCTGGCTTTGTTTGCTCACCATACTATTGTGAGATTCACTCCTTTAGGTGGAGGTAGATATAGAGCTCCATTCTACTTGCTATGTGGTATTCCACTGTATAAGCAAAACACATTGATCCATTCCAATGTTACTGGGCATGTGGGTAATTTCCAATTTCACATATTTCATTTTTACCTTAAGTGCCACCTTTCCTTGAAAATGATTATTCCAGAAACAAATAAATGATCACCTGGCGATATATAAAGGAAATGAAGCACAAAATATTTTAACAGAGATAAACTAATTTCATTCTGAAGGTTTTCCTGAGCAATGATTTTGCTATACAGAATCATTTTGGTGCATTTTTGAAACATGTATTTTCTAAGATCAAGAAGAGAGTACGAGCAAAGCTACAGATTAGTCTGGGGTTAAAGCCATAAATTGAGGAGGCTTTGTTTCTAACATATTGCCTAAAATCAGATGGATTTCTCAGTGTAGAAGCTACGTGCTACCACCCTTGGTTGTTTTTCTTTGCTTAGTTTCTCTTCTTTATTTTTCCCCATTGTCTCCTTTACTTTTCCAACAATACTGTCACTTGGAAAGTGTTCTCAAATTGCTTAATCCAGTGATGAAATGCTCCCATAATTCAATAATCTCTATCTGAAAACACATGGTTTGACAGATTAAGAAATAGCAATGATTGCATTTTAATATTAATTAAAATGTCCAACTCTCTGTGACCCCATGGACTGAATTCTCCAGGCCAGAATACTGCAGTGGGTAGTTGTTCCCTTCTCCAGAGGATATTTCCTGACCCAGGAATCAAACCCAGGGTCTCCTGCATTGCAGGCGGGTTCTTTACCAACTGAGCTACCAGGGAAGCCCTTTACTAATACTTAAATCTATTTATAATCTCACAAAAAATGAAGAATAAACTGCTGGAGAAATATCTACCAAATATTTACCAAATATAATGTAAAAAATCAGTGTAAATACTACTTAACTAAATTCTCTGATCTGTGTTTTCTAACTAGGGACCCACAAGACACTGTTTCTAAATAAATAGGAAATGTGAGAGAAAGCGAATTCTTCGAAAGTCATCCTCCAAACGTGATCTCCATCTTAGGTAGTCCCCTGTGTCCTCCAGGAAGATAAGGGTCACAGCCAACCTGGCTTCAGGGCCTCAGTCACGGATGCTTAGGGGAGTGGAGGCCATCTGGGACTATGGAGCAAGCACAAGATTTGGAGTCAGCAGGAATCAGTGTGGACAAATGATCTAATTCTCTTAGGTTTCAGTTTTCTCATCAAGAAAATGGGAATAAATCATCCTTACTTCATAGGAATGTGATAAACACTAAATCAAAAAGGATACAGAGATAGCATCATAACTGTGTACACGGTTTTCATTTCCTTTAGCCAACAATAAGTAAAGTCTTCTACTTCCCATTTGATAAGTAGGTTTGAAACTCTTTACCTTAAAAGTCAAAAAAAAAAAAAAAGAAAGAAACTCTTTACCAGCTTAACCCTTTTGTCAAATTAAATTTTACATAAGCTATAGACAATTAAACTAGTTAAAAGAAGAGCCTAGTTTGAATCCAGTTGTACCTAGATGGTTCCTCCATGGGTCGTAGGAAAAAAAAAAAAGGCCATCTCATTTGCCACTGAGCAGGATACTCTTCATCCACATCAGAAAAGCTGTGAATCTTATTTTTAACAAAATTCTTTTGAGGAAGAAATTTCACAAGCTAATTTGTTAGCTGAATTCCAGTATCTGCTACCCATTGTAGGCAAGAGCTGCATTTCAAAGTCACATCCAAATGACTGTTAGTTTTGAAAAGAAACCCCTTTCCTCTCCCTTTGAAGGGAAATAGAAAACAGCTATTCACCGGCATATGTATATAAATTATTGCACGCTTGTTTTGTTTTCTATCGCCTTTAAACTCATCCTGAGATTCAATAATCAGAGCTCCTTTAGACTGTCTTTAAAAATCAATTTATTCAATGCTTTGTCTTTTTCATCACTTTTGAGATATTTCACATCTCTGCACCTCACTTCATAGTCTTTAAGCTTAGGAGAAATACTTTTCTCCAAAGAGAGAAACAGCGAATAAAAAAAAAAAAAAAAAGGCAGCTAAACATCTACAACCCATACTGAATTAGATATAGGAGTGGAGGAGGGAATGGAACCTAATGAGACAGAGAGAGAGATGTGATCTAAAATCTGTCCCTAGACACAAACACTTAATTTGTTAGCCTTGACAGCCCATTTGTACTATGTCACACCAATAAAGTTATAAAAATTGAAGCTGAAATTAATCTATTTCCCCTCAGCTCTGAGTCTGTCCCTTTCTAATCTTGTATAAATGGTACTTTGATTCAGAGCTCCTGTTATTCGCATTGTCAGTATCCTAGAAAACACACTGCTTACAACAAATATGTTACAAACAGTTTTGCAGGGTCAAACTGAGCCAATCGCTAAGAATGAGATTAATTAAAGGTGGAAAGAGACTGCATATATTGAGTACCTCCTGAGTTTCAGGCCATAGTTTAGACTTGTTATCTTATTTAATACACACAGACACACCAGAGCTCCATTTTGAATAAGTGAACTGGGCTCAGAATTGTAATGCTCTAAGCCCTTTGTCACACAGCTATTAATAGGTTTAACTAGAAAACAAGTTACGGGTCAGATTGATTCTGAAGTCCATGATTGGGAGTGGGGCGGGAACTGTAGGAACAAGATCATATGCATATTTAAGAATAATTTTCAAATGGTTTTCTTCTCAGATCTCGCCAAGGGCTATCCAACTGAAACATTTAAGTCCCACATTCCTACAATGCAGTGTCCTCTTCACAGGAAGCATGATGAACTGCAGTCTCACGTATGTCTGGGACTCGCCTACTCCCACCCCTGACAACCAGTCCTGAAACTACAGCATCCCTGGGCATGCTGTACAAGGAAAGCCTGTTTTCAGAACAGAAGTCCCTGCAGTAAGTTATTAACTACTGTCAGCAAGTAGGTAAGAGCTTTAAGCAGCTCCTGTCCTCATGCCCTGGCATCCAGATGCCACCTGTGGACAGCCTAGGACAAGTCACTCCCCCCCTCCCCCCATAGAAAGATGGTTACTCTGATGTGCTCCTCATCAAAGGCTGATATCACCCACTGAATGTGACTTCTGTCTTGGTAATCAGATTTCACATCTATGATATTAATAAAATGCCAAGTATCACAAATGGGATGAAGTCAGGTAATGTTCTTTTTAATTCAAAAGACTTCCTACACATCTGTACTTTACAATTATTTGTCTAAAACAAATTGATTCAGTTAATTTCCTGAGCTGAAGTAGTACATAAATTAAATTAGAATCTCAATGATTAAGGAATAATGACATCAGTGGTATGGTTTTAACCATTCTATTGACTCAAAACAGGTCTTTTCCTTGGGAAATAGTTAATAGATAAAACTATGACTAAGACAGATAATAATAATTAATGCATCAGGTCAGAGGTTAAGTCACTTTTAGCCCCATTATGAGCATTTCCTGACTATTAGTTTGATTTTGACCTTGTTAACATAGATGTCAGAGGGCACAAGAAGTACTCTGAACCTATTTAAAATAAGGTTCCTCAAGCCTAAATGGCCCTTTACCAGGAAATAGATGAAAAGCAGTAAGTTTAATGGTCTGATGACTCCAGCTGGTACTCCTCGCAAGAGAAGCTGATAGTTTCCATCTGCATTTTTTTAAGTCAGAGTTGCTATGGTCTGAATATTTGTGTCCCCCCAAAATTCTTATGTTCAAATTCAAACCCCTCAGATGATGGTATTAGGTGGTGGGTCTTCGTGATGAATGAATGAGAATAAATGATATGAATGCCCTTGAGACACCCCCACAGAGCTCACAAGCCCCTTCCACTTTGTGAGGATGCAAGAAGTCAGCTATACTGCAAAAGGCCCCCATCTGATCATCCTGATCTGGGACTTCCAAACTTCAGAACTATAAGAAATAAAATTTATTGTTTACGAACTATCCAGTCTATGGTATTTTGTTACGGTAGCCTGAATGGACTTGGATACATCATTGATTTAAACTATCTTAGATTGAGCTGAAAGAAAAGGTACAGTGTAAGGTTGTTTTCAGTGGTAGCACAACCTTAAGGGGGAAAAGAGCCTTTAACTTAACAAAATGATGTGAAGGCATCTCAAGAAGCAATAGTGGCAGTGTTACAAAGAGGACAAATAAAGCACTAAATTAAACAATGTGTCTTGGACAAGAAAATCCTAAAGATGAAAGTGTTACCAAGGGCCCAGAAGAGAGACAGTGTTCAGGCAGCCCAGAGTCCTCATACGTTCCCATACGTTCCCTCGTACATCCTCACACGGATTGAGCAGGAGTGCTGCAGGAGAACACTGGAAATGTCAGGACAGCATCTCATGAGAAAATGAGGACAATTTTCTTCCCAAGAGAACCTGATGAACTGACTCTGTCAATAACCTAAAAAAAATTTTAAAGATCAATACCTATCATTTATGTGGCTCTTTGGAAGTGAACACACACATACCCCTCCTCATTGTGAAGTTAGTATAACGACCATCCCCATTTAACAGATGAGGAAGGAACCCAACATAGGGTTCATTTAATTCATTTGCCTAAGGTAACCCAGTTAGAAAGAACTGGAATTATTGACTTCAGCCCTGGTCCTCTGATACAAAATGCCACGTCTTCATTTTCAGCACATTATCCTTAATTCTTTGTGTGGTGAAGATAAGAGAAAAAAGCAGGCTTGCTTTTTCTGCCACTCCCCTGCTAAGGGGTAAGGAGTCTTCTGCTGGACCAGATTCCAGATGTTGGAATCCCAGGAATAGGGAGAGAGGAAAGGAAACCTTTAGCTTCAGAGGCTAAGGTAGTCTATACAAGTAAAAGCAGCAGTGGGGAACCAGAAAGAGAGAGAGAGAGGGGGGGGTTCAACTGTAGGAGGAAAATAGGAAGGCAACATAGAATCTTTCAAGAAGATAACCAGGAATTTAAGAATGTTCAGAATTAAGAGAAGCACCTTTAGAAACTTTAAGAAACTGTGTTGAGCATTAGTGTTTGTCATTGTTATTGCTGCTATAGTTTTAAACAGGTTTGATTAATTAACTGATATAGGTATTTCATTTTTCCTTACTTGATTGCTATTACTTGACTTCATGCTAAGATTAGACTACATGAATTCTAGTTTATATGTATAAGTAGTGATGGTAAAATATAAAAGTCAATTCTGGACAATTTTGCATATATATATAGCTAAACTAAGGCAATGGCACCCCACTCCAGTACTCTTGCCTGAAAAATCCCATGGACAGAAGAGCTTGGTAGGCTACAGTCCATGGGGTTGCTAAGAGTCAGACACGACTGAGCGACTTCACTTTCACTTTTCACTTTCATGCATTGGAGAAGGAAATGGCAACCCACTCCAGTGTTCTTGCCTTGAGAATCCCAGGGACAGAGGAGCCTGGTAGGAGGCTGTCTATGGGGTCTCACAGACTCAGACATGACTGAAGCGACTTAGCAGCAGCAGCTAAACTGAAGTTTGTGCAAATATATAGCAAACAAAATTTTCCAGTCTTTTGTTCACTAATACACTCTACCCTCAGTCAAAAATGGATAACTTTCACTCCTTGAAAGCACTCCAGACTTTTCTAGCTTTATATCTTTGCCCCATATCCCTTTAGGAAAGGCTTCCTGTGCTTTCCCAGACAGGCATCGTGCATCTCATTCTATGGATTTCTTTTGAACAATAACTCCCTCATTCATTCCTGTGTTCATATAAAAAGAAATCCGTTGCTTTGTAGGGGTTGTGTAAAGTAAGAAATGAAGAACTTAAGAGTTTACTGCGTATTTAGAGGAATATTGTAAGAAATTGGAGAGTAGGGAAGAGCCAAATCTATTTTCAATGTAACCTATGTCAGAGTGGAAATCTGAAGACCCTCTGGATATATGAACTTTCTGTAGGTGTTTTGATCACTTCCACTAAGTACAAGGCAGCTGGAAAGATGATGCAAAGGCTCATTAGAGGATTGTCAAAGCAAAATCATTCCTGGCTTTCGCCACTTGGAAATCAAGCAGAGGAACTGGGAAGATTGCCCAGCAGTCTGCAAGGAGACGTTTCTACCATGAGGCCATGAAATAGAATTTAACATTATAAACTTAATTGTAGTCCTCATTTCTCTGTCTCCTCCTAACCTTGGACATTAAAGGAATTGATATTATCAGTGAATGCAGTGAGTCAAGTTCCTAATGACATTCAAGCAATTGAATGATGTACCCTAGGCACTTACTTTCCACCAGGCCAGGAGTTGAGTTAGTCAGGTCAGCAGGTTGGAAAGGTGCTCTAAAAAAGAAAAGTGTGAATGATGTAATCACCCGCCAGCCAACAACAGGAAGGTGCTCTCTTGCTCCCTCAACGAGTTCAGTGAAACTCTGCATAGTGTCATGTCAGCCCCTGGGGTTCATTTTCTTTGGGTCTACTACATTAGATTCTATAGATTTTTAAGCTGCAAAGATATCAGTGATAATATTATTCCTATCATGCTTTGAAGCCACCTATTTGGTCCTAGAAGGAACGGGGATCAAACAGTTCAAATCCACACAAAATGAGTGCTCTAAACATAAACCAATACACTAGCAATATGCGTACTGAATCTGGAATTTTTTTCAAGCATGAATAAGCAATCTGGTGAAGGAAAACTGAAACTTTATGTACACTCTGTTTCTGGAAAGACAGTATGAATATTGGACAGTTGGATTCGAGACTATGTTTTTAGCATGGTTAACTATTTTTACTTCAATTAAACTAGGGCTGCCATTTTACTGGTTTTAATTCAGTTCAGTCACTCAGTCATATCTGATTCTTTGTGACCCCTTGGACTGCAACACGCCAGGCTTCCCTGTCCATCACCAACTCCTGGAGATGGCTCAAACTCTTTATCTATTGAGTCAGTTATGCCATCCAACCATCTCATCCTCCATTGTCCCCTTCTCCTTCTGCCCTCAATCTTTCCCAGCATCAGGGTCTTTTCCAATGAGTCAGCTCTTCGCATCAGGTGGCCAAAGTATTAGAGTTTCAGCTTCAGCATCAGTCCTTCCAATGAATATTCAGGATTGATTTCCTTTAGGATGGACTAGTTGGATCTCCTTGCAGTCCAAGGGACTCTCAAGAGTCTTCTCCACCACCACAGTTCAAAAACATCAATTCTTCAGTGCTCAGCTTTCTTTACAGTCCAACTCTCATATCCATTTATGACTACTGGAAAAACCATAGCTTTGACTAGACAGACTTTTGTTGGCAAAGTAATGTATCTGCTTTTTAATATGCTATCTAGATTGGTCATAGCTTTTCTTCCAAGGAGAAAGCATCTTTTAATTTCATGGCTGCAGTCACCATCTGCAGTGATACTGGAGCTCAATTTATTGGTATATTAGGGGCTTAAAGTCATTGTCTAATTTAGAAAAGCTACAGAAATATTACAGGTGTTGTTTTTCTTGTTACCCTTGGTGATTAATATCTTTTCTCCACCCCAGCAGCTCAGGGCTCACAGAAAAGCTAACTTAGGTGATCAGTGTCTTCTCTTTTCCCTGTCCACACTCTAAAAGACTGAAAGCTAAGGCAGGTAAAAGACAAAGCAATGCATTAGCTAAAATTTATTCCTCAAGGTTTAAACAAGTATTATAGTTTTCACCAGCAAATGTTCTCTGTAACTAGGAATCTAGACATTTGTAAAAATAGAATAAAATACGACCACATAAAAGTGCCCCTGTTTTAAACTGTTACAAGTAATTTGGAATTATTTGGGTCTCTAATTTTTATGCTTCTGTATGTGTAGGAAAGATTTTTAAAAAGTTGTATTTCAAAAAGTCACTCCAATAAAAAAAAAGTTTAAGAAAAAAATCAATATTCTTTCTGCATGGTAGGGTACTGTGATATGTCTACACATTTACAAGGGGCATGCATAATGTTTAAATCAGGGGGAAAGTTATAGTAAGCCTTTTTTTAAAAAAAGAGAATATATTGTACTTCTATAAAAGTTGTAGATTTTTGTCTTTTATGCAACAGTTCCAATAAAGTAGAACTAAAATTTTACTCAATTCCAGAAAAGTAAATGTTCCTTTTGAATTTAATAACCAGCATTTATGACAGGATCTACTTGAAGGAGAAAAAATACAGCTCACTTTTGCCTTTGAGAAACAAAGTAGGTTTTCTCCACAGACAAAGTGAGTGTAATAAAAGCCAAATGTTTTAACAGATGAGTAGAGTGTTCATGATAAAAAAAAAAAAAAAAATTCGAAAAACAAAAACCAAAAATCATCTTTTAAATGAGTAGTTTCAGAATCATATGGTGTTTGTAATAGACAGTTAAAGAGGTTTTACTCAAGTACAACCTAACACATGAATCTTTTCCAGTGAAAATAAACTGTCTGGGATCATAGATATGACATACTTAATTATTTTCTGGGAACTCAATTATGCAGTGATCATCTCTGATCCTTGAAATGATAATACAGATAAATACTCTATACAATGATGCCACAGTATAAATTTCGGAGAGTCATCAGAGCTTTAAATCAAGGCTAATATACTTTGAAGATGAAATGATTCCAATTAGCCTTGGTACCCGCAAGTCTCCAAATTCATCACAAGAAAAACACAGCTTCAATAAATTTCAAGAAATATTTACTTTGCTAATTGCCAACATGTTCCAAACTTTCTAACTTGGAGACACAAAGTCCAAAAGAATGACTTTGCTGGCCTTAACTAAGGTATAACTATATCAACAGGATTCACATTGATGGCATCAAAGCATTTATTCCACGTTCTTACCAGACTTGCAACACAAAGAATGTCCCATTTAGTCAGTACTGATATAATTTTTTAAATAAAAATTTCATATAAAACAAATCTAAGACAAGAATACCCCTAAAGTCATCCCCTTTTCTGGGTTCCTAATTTCAAAGGCAAAAGTCAAATTTGAATAAGATCTTATCAGAAAAAGACAGAAGTGAAAAAGCTAACAGTTTCTTCTGTCACATGTTGAGCACAATCTCAGTGAAGGCTATGGGATCACATGATTAGGTTTCAGAAGTAGCACATGTGGAAGAAGGTTGGTAGGGAAAGAAGTTAGGGCACAACAGTAGGAATAGTCTCTCAAAAAACTTAAATAGCAGGCATTTTATATATATTATCTTATTTAACTTCCCCAACAGCTTTATGAAGTAAATACCATTTTCTTTTCTATTATTGCATCTTTATGGATGAAAAATCTGCATCAGAGAAAAAGTGATGAGATCAGGTCAGGTGATATGCTTAGTAACTAGTAGAGCACAATTTAAACCCATATCTGTCTAATGCCAAAGGCAAAGCTCTTAATTTATCAATAACTCTACCTTTCAAGATACTTTACAAAGGATCACTATTTTTCAGTTAAAAAAAAAAAAAAGGACTTTAGAGATCATATTTTCCTAGGGCACTGACACTAACTATGAAAACTGAATCTGAGATTGCTGGTCTCTGCCTCAGTGCCTACCCACTCCAGTGTTCTTGCCTGGAGAATCCCAGGGATAGGGGAGCCTGGTGGGCTGCCATCTGTGGGGTCGCACAGAGTCGGACACGACTGAAGCGACTTAGCAGAAACAGCAGCAGTCTCAGTGCCTAGCAGAATGAAGAAAGGAATCAGGGTTTAATCTGTATCAAATTACACTGTCAGGTGCAAAGTAATGGAGAAACAACTTTGTCCATGACCCCAGGTAGCTGCTAGAACTGCTGGAACCAGTGCTAAATATTTAGCTTGTTACCTACCTGTTTTATAAATGAGGAGAGAGTAAGTGCCTCAGTCAATGTCACCCAGATAGTTCATCACAAAACTGTTAGGAGAACCACTGATCGATATCACCCACCCTGGCAGGGCATCCACAGTCACCATCTGCATGATTACTTTTCAATAGGAAGTCCTGATAATAAGCACTGAACTAACAAGCCACCACCAATGGGAAGGAATCTGGGAAAGGTCAAATGAAGGTGTCAATCCATATGTCCTATTGAGCTCCCCGAATCCTTCTTGCTGGAATCCATCTTGGCTGAGTGACGTGTGTACCACCAGGACAGACCCTGAGTCAGAATGACTGGCCAGAGACAACCTAGAAACTAATCCCTTAACCATCAAACCTGAGACTGAGCAGCATGGGAGAGAAGTCCTCCTGGGTTCTCTCACCCTCCTGCTCTCCGCCCAGGCACTCCTTTCCAATAAAGGCTCCTGCTTTGTCAACACGTGGGTCTCTTTGGACAATTCATTTCTGAGTGTTATACATGAGCCCACTCTCAGGCCCTGGAAAGGGTCCCCCTTCTCACAGCATTACTAGGACCAGCATTCAGGTTTCCTTTCTCCCATGCCACTGTCTCTCCAATATCTGCTTTCATCTGCCTTCGAACCCAAAGTTCAGAAGCCACAAACTCCATCTGGCTGTACTGTACATTCTTTGAGCCCCACAATGTTTATAAACAGTGAGCCAATATTTTAAAGATACTTCACATAACAATATATATTTACAGCTTCTCCTGAAGAAGAGGAGGAGGAGATCTGGCAACTGGATCAAGCATGTGCAGGAAAATGGGCATGAAGGCTGCGGTGCACAGCCATGGTGTCACTTGGTTACTGCCCCTGGAGTATCTGATCCTCCCCTGTTAGCCCCACTGGTAGTATTTTTATTGGGTATTGACCGCAAATATTGCGGTAGTCATTCATAATTTCCATCAACTTTTTTCAGTTTGCGTCTCAGCGACATTGCAGCATTGTATTCCCTACAATATATGGCCATGAACTAACCTTGGCCAAGGAAATGTGAGTATGGATTATGTGTGGCACCCTTGGGAAGAAGCTTTAATACCGGGACACAATGACTCACTCTTTTTTTTTCTCTTTGCCACACTGAAGAACTATTTGCCTATGAGCCTGGATCCAGGAGTAAGGACTATCCAAAGTAAAACCCACATGGGGACTCAACAGAAAGCGAACCTGAGCAAGAAATAAACCTGCTGTCTTCAACTATTGAGAATCTGGGATCCATCTGTTTCAGCACATAATCTAGCCTCTCTGGGTTATCTCCACCATGTTAAGAGTGGCAGATAATGTCACCTTTACAAAGCCAGCCCCTGCTGCCTATGGAATTTGCTGACTCACCTTTATGGTTCAGGACAAATGGCCGTTTTCTTTAAAAGATGAAAATAAATAAATAAATAAAGGAAGAGAGAGAAAAGAAAATGACATGGAGGAGGAAAAGGAAGAAGGGGGGTGGATAAAGGCAAAAGGCAGTGGCTGTTGGTGACACTGCAGGGTCCTTAACAGATAATTCTTTCATGTTTTATTTGCAACTGTTACTGGAATCTTCATGGAGATTATAGTATAATATAACCAAAGTCACCCATCCACTGTAAGTTGCCATCAAATAAGTGTTAGAACATTAGACTAGGAGAAACAACTGAGTCCATCCTCTTATTTTAGAGGCAAAAATGAAGACAGAAAATTTTCAGTGCTATCAAATAGTACTTTCTATAAAGATGGAAATGTTACTCTGCATTGTTAAATATAGTAGCCATTAGTTTCAGTTAATTAATGAACATGTGTAGTTAATGCAACAGAAAAACTGATTATTTTATTTTAATAAGTATAAATTTAAATACTCACATGTGAATAATAGCTACTGTTTTGAAAAACTGTATAAACTTGTATTGTCCAAAGGAATAAGATTAATCAGTACCAAGGTCATGATTCAAATGTAGTTCCCTATATCTTTTAGAGGATTTCCCAAATTTCTTAAATATATAGATCAAATTGGCCCTCATCCTAATACAAATATGAAGTCATAGCTATTTTCCTGTTACTGCTGCTTCATACCTGAACTCTTCTAGAGCTGTAAACTAGCATCCCAAAGTAGCTTACTATTCTGATACTTTCTCTTCAGTCATTAGATCACATGGTTCTAACCATGTCTGCTCTCGACTATATGGGACCTGCTCTTTAAACAATGATTTTCTTTATCCCACTGTAAGCCTCAGGCAGAAACTTGGTGGGTGACTTGTGTCAAGTATCGTGATTTCAGGAGTTCTCTAAAATGTCTATATAACCTGCCTTGTATCAACACAGGTTCTAAGTATTTTTTTCATCTTCTCATTATAACTTTGATAAAATGATAAACAAGAGACAAAACATTTCCTGACCCAGGGATCGAACCCGGGTCTCCCACATTGGAGGCAGACACTTTAACCTCTGAGCCACCAGGGAGGCCCATACAAAAGATAATAATGGAATTAAATGCATGCCAGTGTATTAAAGAGTGACAGCTGATTTGGTCGTGTCATATGACATCGATAATAAAAGAGACAGAATGTGGTCCGAGGGTTACCATCAGTAGCAAAATTTACTCATCACTGAGCACCTCTAACTTGCATAAGCTCTTTACATGTATTTAGTTGTAATATCTCAAAGAGACAGATTTTGTCTATATCTCTATTTTAATAGACTTTCAAGATCACATATCCAGTAAATGATGAAGCTGCATTCAAAAAATCAGGCAGCTAATCTATGCTCTAATTTCTAGGGTAAAAAAGACAACATAAAAATTGTAAAAAACTAAGAACCAGAAGAATGGATTTCTGTCCTAGATCTGCCATGAATTCACAAAACTGAGCAAGAAACTCAACTCTAAGCTCATTTCTAATATAAATTCCTTAGTAGTTGTTCTACATCTTCTCTAAACTGGCTGGGATTCTAAATACAATGGATTTCAGATTTCAGTCCAAGCTAAGGTCTCCTTTAGACCTGAGGCATGTTTCTTACTGTGCATGTCTTGGTCCGTAATGTTATCTGTAAAACAGTACTAATATTGCCATTTTACAGATCAGTTGTAAGGATTAAGTTAAATAAGCCACTAAAATGCCTGGCGTGGTGCCTACCACTATAAAAGCCTAGAAATTATAGTTTTCCTTCTCCCTTTCAGCAATAATGTCCCAATATTCTAAGTGAAGCTGTCTTCATAAACCATCCCTTACCTTTCAGCAAACACTAATTAACTGGAAACACTATGGGTGATTCATTTATGATCAAGACATGGTATACAATGACTAGCCTTTATCTGTGCTTTTGTTGTAAGAAAATCACACCAATGCATAAATCATAAGGGATAGTCTTTATCTGAAAAGGAAAGAAAACTATTTGCTGAGTAGCAATGAGGTCTTAATAAACTAGAAGTGTAACACCTGTCAGGTAAAACAGCAATGAAACAAATCAGGGCAGTAGATCATCATAAGTTACATATTATTTCCAAACATTAAAATACTTAGGGGCCATGATATACCTAGGAAATTAAATGAAGTAGGAAGTAACATCAGCATCACGGTGACCCAAGACATTCCCTTTGTCTCTCCCCTTCAAATGCGCAACCAGTAAAACAGTCATAACGCCAAGATTCCTCTGCTCAGTATATCAGGATACTGTGAGTTCCACACATCTGTACATCTAAAAGTGGGTGGACTGGGACACACATAAGAGGTAGAACTGGGAGAGCAACAAATGGGGCGCCTGTAATCCTAGCCCCCTGGCAGTAACACATTAATTGATTCATGCATGTTGAACCATCCTTGTGATCCCAGAGTAAAATCAAATGGATCAAGGTGTGTGACCCATTTTATACATTGTTGGTTCAGTTTGCTAACATTTTTGTTGAGGATTTTTACATCAATATTCAAATACATTGGTCTGTAATTCTTTTTTTTTTTTTTTAAAGTGTGTTTGTCTGGTTTTTTATCAGGTAAAGGTGCCTCATAGAATCAATTTGGGAGCATCCAATCCTCTTCAACTTTTTGAAACAGTTTGAAAGGATAGGTATTAACTCTTCCTTATATGTTTGGTAGAATTCCCCAGGCAAACTAGTCCTGGGCTTTTGTTTGCTGGGAGTATTTTTTTTTTTTAATTACAAATTCAACTTGACTTCTGGTGGGACCTGTAACCCCATCCCTCCAGCTTCAGGGGAGCCAATGAGTGATCCTAGTTCCCCTCTCAACCTCTCACTCCCCACCCAGGCAAGCCCAGATGTGTGTCCACCGTCCCAACAACAGCAGTAGCACCTGCAGCATCAAGTCACCAGCAATCCCAGAGAAACAGCAGCAAGTGCACTAGATTACACCTCTAGTACAGGCAGCAGAGGGTGGAAACTGCATGCACAAATGTAACCAGAGGCAACTCAGGTAAGAGAAATCAAAAATTTGTGCTATAGTGCCACCTACTGAAAAACTTAAAAAAATTCTATATACTAACGTTAAATTGTTTAAAAGGTGTTCACTACTTCTAATGAACCAGCTAAAGAACAATTCATCAATCACCATGAAAAGTGTCACAAAAAGAAAATGATAGTTTTGCAGAAACCCAAGCTTAATTCATGGAATATCACAATCTGAGAAAGAAGTCAAATAGCTATCATGATGAAATTTGGCAAACTTCAAGAAAACTCAAATGCAGTTCACTGAGCTTAGGAATAAAACTAATGAACAGAAGGAATATTTCACCAAAGAAATTGAAACTCTAAAAAAGAACCAAATGACCGTAATTCAGGAGTGGAAGAATTCAGCAAATGAGATGAAGACCTCATTAGGAAGTCTTGGAAATAGAGCAGAACTTATGGAAGAGAGAATTATCAAGCTTGAAGATAGAATCCTAGAAATAATATGGGCAGAACAAAAGAAAAAACTAATAGCTGAAAAAAGAAATTTTGTGATAACTATCTGACTCCATTAGGAACTGTCTGACTCATAAGGATAATGGATATCTCATGCATTGGAGAAGGAAATGGCAACCCACTCCAGTGTTCTTGCCTGGAGAATCCCAGGGACAGGGGAGCCTGGTGGGCTGCCATCTATGGGGTCACACAGAGTCGGACGACTGCAGCGACTTAGCAGCAGCAGCAGCAGCAGGAGAAGAGAGGGAGAAGGGAGCAGAGTTTATTTAAAGAAACAATAGCTGTGAATTTCCCAAACTGGGGAAATAATTGGATACACAAGACCATGAAGCTAAGACAGTGTCTAATTACTTCAATGGAAAAGACCTTCTCAAAGATACATTATATTGAAACTGTCAAAAGTCAGTGACAAAAAATTTTAAAGGTAGCCAGGAGATGAAAAAAAGACAGTGACCCACAAAGGGTTCTCATTAGGCTATCAGCAGATTTCTCAGCAAAACTCTACAGACCAGCAGATGGTGGAAATGACATTCAAAATTTTGAAAGATTAAAAACATTCATCCAAGAATACTCCATCGAGAAATGTTATCATTCAGATATGAAGGATGAAATAAAGGCTTTCCCAAACAAACGTAGAGGGACTTTATCACCACTAGACCTGCCTTGCAAGAAATGCTGACATGAAAAGCTAAAACACACAAAACTTTGAGAAGGTGATGACTAGAATCAGAAAATTGCAACTCTATATCAGAATGGGTTGTGAAACACTCAATTATAGCATAAAGTTTAAAGGGAACAAAAAGCAGGGAAAATAACTATGGATACTTGGTAACAAAATCATAACATAGAAAGGAGTAATTGGAAACAAAAGCAGAAAGGGAAAAGGAAAAGGATGAACCTGTATGGGTAAAGGAAGATAAGATACTATCAGCAGAAAAAGGACTATTTTATCTACCAAACATTTATACACATCTCACAGTAACTATGAAAGAAACATCTAGAGCAGGGGCATGAAATATGAGAAAAAGAAGGATTTTTTTTTTTTTTTTAAGTCACAGAAATCCAAACTAAGCAGACAGAAACACAGGGGGAAAAAAAGAAACAATAGAGATATAAAGCAACCACAAAACAAAAGAAAGGCAGTGCTAACACCTCATTTATCAATAATCACCCTAAGTGCAAATGAACTTAATTCAGCAAAAGACACACAGTGGCTGATTGGATTAAAAAATAATAAGACCCAAACATATTTTGCCTCCAGAAGATTCACTTGATTTATAAAGACAAACATAGATTCAAAGTACAGGGATGGAAGATGATACTTGAAGCAAAAGGCAACCAAAAGAATGCCAGAGTAGCTGTACTCATATCAGAAAAAATATACTCTCAGCTGAAAAATATAACAAGAGAAAAAGATGAATAGTATATAATGATAAAGGAAACAATTCAGCAAGAAGATATGGTTATTAACACATATGGACCTAACATAGGAGTACCAAAATATATAAAGCAACTATGAACAGACCTAAAAAAAAATAAACTAGAACTATCATATGTTCTAGTTATTCCACTTCTGGATATTTATTCAAAGAATATGAGAACAGTGATTCAAAAAGATATGTAAATCACAGCAGGATCCTCTATGATCCACCTCCCAGAATTCTGGAAATAAAAGCAAAAATAAACAAATGGGATCTAATTAAAATTAAAAGCTTCTGCACAACAAAGGAAAATATAAGCAAGGTGAAAAGACAGCCTTCTGAATGGGAGAAAATAATAGCAAATGAAGCAACTGACAAACAACTAATCTCAAAAATATACAAACAACTTCTGCAGCTCAATTCCAGAAAAATAAACGACCCAATCAAAAAATGGGCCAAAGAACTAAATAGACATTTCTCCAAAGAAGACATACGGATGGCTAACAAACACATGAAAAGATGCTCAACATCACTCATTATTAGAGAAATGCAAATCAAAACCACAATGAGGTACTACTTCACACCAGTCAGAATGTCTGCGATCCAAAAATCTGCAAGCAATAAATGCTGGAGAGGGTGTGGAGAAAAGGGAACCCTCCTACACTGTTGGTGGGAATGCAAACTAGTACAGCCACTATGGAGAACAGTGTGGAGATTCCTTAAAAAATTGCAAATAGAACTACCTTATGACCCAGCAATCCCACTGCTGGGCATACACACCGAGGAAACCAGAATTGAAAGAGACACATGTACCCCAATGTTCATCGCGGCACTGTTTATAATAGCCAGGACATGGAAACAACCTAGATGTCCATCAGCAGATGAATGGATAAGAAAGCTGTGGTACATATACACAATGGAGTATTACTCAGCCATTAAAAAGAATTCATTTGAATCAGTTCTGATGAGATGGATGAAACTGGAGCCAATCATACAGAGTGAAGTAAGCCAGAAAGAAAAACACCAATACAGTATACTAACACATATATATGGAATTTAGGAAGATGGCAATGACGACCCTGTGTGCAAGACAGGGAAAGAGACACAGATGTGTATAATGGACTTTTGGACTCAGAGGGAGAGGGAGAGGGTGGGATGATTTGGGAGAATGACATTCTAACATGTATACTATCATGTAAGAATTGAAACGCCAGTCTGTCTGATGCAGGATACAGCATGCTTGGAGCTGGTGCATGGGGATGACCCAGAGAGATGTTATGGGGAGGGAGGTGGGAGGGGGGTTCATGTTTGGGAACGCATGTAAGAATTAAAGATTTTAAAATTTAAAAAAATAAAAAAAATATTAAAAAAAAGATATGTAATGCTATATTATCTACAATAATGCATGGCAGCATTATTTACTATAGCCAAGATACAGAAACAGCCTGGGTGCTCATTGACGGGTGAGTAGATAAAGATGTTGTATATGGGCACAATGGAATACTACTCACACAGGAAAAATAAAATCTTCTTGTCATTTGCAACAACAGAGGTGAATCTAAAGAGTGTGTTGCTAAGTGAAGTCAGTCAGATGGAAAAAGACAAATACCACACGATTTCACTCATATGTGAAATATTTTAAAAATAAATAGCAAAATAAAAGAACAAATTGATCCAAACAAAAACAAACACATAGATACAGAGACCAGAGTAGTGGTTAACAAAAAGGAAGGAGATTGAGAACAAGATGAAATGGGGAAAAGGGGTCAATTAAAAAGGGGAAATAAAACTGTTGGTGGTATACACATGATAATGCATACAAGAGGAGAAATATAGTGCTGTACACATGAAAATTATTTAATGTTATAAACTAATGTTACCTCAATTTAAAAGAAAAAAAATAAAAGAATGTAAAAATATATGATAACTCAATAGATGAATTTCAAATCAAAAAGAAAAGGGGATTTTTACATGAATGGTATTGAGACAGCTAGGCCATAATTTATTAAAATATCTAGATATCCATATTATGTACAATATATCTGTAAAACAATAAATTACTAAAGAAAACATTGGTAAATATAATTTTCAAAAAAGGAGACTTCTACGAGGATATATAGCCTAAAAATACAGTAAGAAAAAATGAAGTTGACTACACAAAATTTTTCTTAAAAGCATAACAAATCTGATTAAAATTTGAGAAGATTTTATAAAACTTAGCAAATTGATTTTAAAATGATTGTAAGCATGCAAAAGTTCTGAAACAGCTAAACAATTTTTTAAAAGAATAGGAAAGTCAAAGACCTTATCCTATAAAAGAGAAAAGAATATTGACTCTTGTCTGAAAACATATATAAAATGTTAACCTGAAATGGATCATAGAAGCATTTGTCAACAGCATAGTGATGTCTATCCCTCCAAGCTTGTACAGATGATACCTATTAAGTTCCACTGGTTCTCCATATCTGAGGCATCAGAGAACCCCCTAAGTAAGGAGTGAAAATTATCAGCACACAAACTGCTCAGAAGCTGGAGTAATAAATGAAATTAATAAGATTCAAAGTGACATGTAAGAGGTATCTAATTCCTCATTGATTCTCATAACAAACGTCCGAGTTATATACTTTTCTCATTTCCATCTTACAAGGGCCTCAAGGAGATACACATAACCCAGGCTACATGACTATTGACTAGCAGAGCCAAGATTTGAAGGAAGGTCAATTTGACTAGGGGCTTCCCTGGTAGCTCAGCTGGTAAAGAATCCACCTGCAATGCAGGAGACCCTGGTTTGATTTCTGCGTCAGGAAGATCCTCTGGAGAAGGGATAGGCTACCCACTCCAGTATTCCTGGGTTTCCCTGGTGGCTCAAAAGGTAAAGAATCTGCCTGCAATGCTGCAGACCTCAGATCGATCCCCAGGTTGGGAAGATCTCCTGGAGGAGGGCATGGCTACCCACTCCACTATTCTTGCATGGAGAATCCCCATGGACAGAGAAGCCTGGTGGGCTACAGTCCTTGGGGCCAGAAAGAGTTGGACACGACCGAGCAACTAAGCACAGCAACTTGACTGTGTTCTCTTTAACCGCACTATACAATCTTTCCTGCATTGTCGGGTTTCAAATGGATAAAGGCCATAACTTAATGTGTCAGTCTGTGAAAGAGCTTTCCTTGAAAACAAAAACATTTGCCATCTTTTCTCAAAACCAAAAGAAATTACTAACCCCACTCTACTCTTGGCAGGTTATCTGACTGCCGACAAGCAGAGTATCTAAACTGCTGGGTACCATGCTCACCCTCTTACCACTAGCCTAACCAGAGGTCACTGGCAGATCTTCCACTCTAACTCTGAGAAAAGCATCCATCTTTTCTCACTTTTTGTTCTGCCTGCGTCTCATCTGAGGAATATTAAAAGGGCAATTTTGAACTAGAACCTGAAGCTTTAATGGCTACTAATGGGCCTGATGGATCCAATAAAAAAGAGCAAAACAAGGAGTTATTCAATTCCATGTTTCAAAAAGTATTGGATACAAGTAACTTTGTTACTTTTGGTAAGAGTTCTATAAAATACTTGATTACTATTGATGAATAGACTGCAACCCAGTGTGTGTCTTTCTCATTTCTTTCACAGATTCAGCAGGAGACAATGGTCTCACTGCTTGCTCATCACCAAATAATAAAGCAGTATGATCAGAAGCTCAAGACAGCCTGCAAAAGTCTCATGGTTGGTCGAAATCCTCCTATAAGTGGTACCCAAAAAGGTTTAAGAATTCTCTTCTGCAAATAGAGACTTCCTAAAATATTTGGCTATTAGAATAGCACAAGTAAGCAGCAGAGGAAGATGTCATTAAGCAGCCTTTACATATCCCTTCTTCCAGAATGGAATGGTTGGACTTTTGAGAACCCAGTGGTTGAGTGAAATGACACAGGCAGCCTTGTATACAGAGATAATGCAATGGAAAATATGCGACCAATTGGCCAGGGAGGGTCAGCAGCCCTTGAATTCTCTGTACCCTTGAAGTGTGCCACTGCTCTGGCCTAGCACTAGATTCAACTTTCCTCTTTCTTATCCTGTCTCAAAACACATCCCGCAATTTCTGGAGTGACTGATGCTATACAGACGAGCACCTGTGGCCTGATCTGGTCCAGAAACCTCTAGAAACAGAGAGGTACCCTTGTAATGGTTGCCACTGACCTTGGTGTCTCCCTTAAGAAGCTATGTACTTTAAGTATTAGGATTCAAGATGAAATTACAGATAACCTAGCCCAGCATTTCTCAAATGTCCTCTCTTTGTAATTTATGCCATATCTGTATCCCCTTAGTACTATTATTTACTACACAGTTTAATTTCTTACTTATTTTCACTTAGCAGTGATATTCACAAAGTTATATGCTTTATAGACTAATTATATTTATTGTAATATACACTGAAATAAATGAACACCTATATTGCACATAGTACCAAGATCATCTTAATTGCTATATATATTTGTCAACTTTGTAAAAACAAATTTCCTTAAATACCTCTTCTTAGATGAAAAAATAAGCAGCTTTTCCAGTGCCACTGATATAGTGCTCCACACAGCTGTGGCAACTCACCCTCAATTCTCTGGACATGCAGGCCATTTCCTTTGCATCATGCTGACTCAATAGTATGAAAGAAGGGCACGACAAATGAGGCAAATTTAAATACGTATTCACTTTTGGCTCCATGTGGTGATGAAGAGTCTATATAGGTGTCTAAGCAAAAAATGATTGTCTATATAGGTGTCAAAGTAACTCTACTAGCTGCCCCCCCGCCCCCCAGCAAAAGGAGATTCTTCCTCCTCTAAGCATAATGATATTAGCAGATATACTTCCCTTGTCCTAGGTTTTTGTCCTTTATCTTCACCCTCAGTGTCATCATTCACACTCTGTCATGGCAAGTGACCTCTTCAAAAGTTGGGGCAAAAGCCAGCATGGTGTACTTGGCCTGCAAATAACCATCGCTATACCTAGCATTTATGAAGTGCTTCACAATTTTTTAAAAGCGCTTTCCCAATCTTTGCAATGTTTAATCCTCACAATACCCCTGTATGGTACATACTTCAGCTATCCAAGGTTTTTCCTAGATTCCATGCTGTGATCAAAATAGATGGGTGGGTGGGGGTTGAGTGGGAAGGGAGGTCCAAGAGAGAGGGAATATATGTATACATATAGCTGATTCACATTGTTGTACAGCAGAAATCAACACAGTACTGTAAAGCAACTATACTCCAATTTAAAAAAAAAAAAGTCCTCTTCCATATTTGCACTACTAAGGAGGAAAAGAAAAAAGTTTAAAATTTACTAAAGAGTGAACATAAAAACATCATTATATATCCCCTCCCTTGACCACACATTTGTATTGCAAACACGAACGATGTAGTACATTCATGCTACACTAAAAAATGAATCCTCCTTCAATAAAATGTTGCATTTTATCCATTATCTTAAATGATGTGCTTGTGAAAGCTGTCAGTGAAGTTGGTTGAACATTCCAGCCTTCAATGAACAGAATAAAAAGTGACATCCCCTCGATTAGAATGAATTTCTTTGCCATAGAAGAACATGCAATATCCATCTCCCTAATGGTTCTAAAGTCCTTGGAATAATGGATGACACAATGAAAGTAAATAAACAATGTTCCCAGGAGGGAACTGAATTTTTTAAGCTAAAGTCAGAATAGCTCTGGAGAATAACTCCTAAACACATACCAGAGAGACACAATATTAGTAGCCAAAGGCACCATCTCCAGTTATCTGCTAATTTTTAATGCTGTTATCCCAGGATATGGGATCCAAAAAGTTAATATTTACAGACCACACCCTTACTCAAGCTCCATTGGGTGGGCTTGAGTAAATCTCTCTTTAAAAAGACATTTAAAAGATCACCCATTTTTAGAGGTTACTAGTTAGTTTCAACTGAAAGGTACCACGTGAAAGCTTAACGACCTTAAAAGTTAATGCACCTCTGTAACCATCACCTTAATCACATAGTTTACTCACCTTACCTGAACTATCAATCACCTATTAATATGTCCTACCACCATACTGTTTGTGGGAGAATGTTCTATATGGTTTCAAGTGGTTACAGAAGAATATCCAGTAAGTTCTTTGCCTCCGTTACATGAATTCAGCTACACAAATGTCAACTCTGGTCTCCAACCACCTCTCTTCACTCCCATAGCCAGCATTTTACTTGGCTTCTTTTCCCAAACACTGAGTCATGGTGCCCACCCATTTCAAGATTATCCTAGGTAAAATACAGAAAACAAAACCTTTGAGAAATGACACTTTCCAAACCACAGACTGATAATTTAACATATATGACAAAAGAATGTGTTGAGTTGAGTTCAGTCACTCAGTTGTGTCCGACTCTTTGAGACCCCAAGAATCACAGTACCCCAGGCCTCCCTGTCCGTCACCAGCTCCCGGAGTTCACCCAAACTCATGTCCATCAAGTCAGTGATGCCATCGAGCCATCTCATCCTGTGTCGTCCCCTTCTCCTCCTGTCCCCAATCCCTCCCAGCGTCAGGGTCTTTTCCAATGAGTCAACTCTTCGCATGAGGTGGCCAAGGAACTGGAGTTACAGCTTTAGCATCAGTCCTTCCAATGAACACTCAGGACTGATCTCCTTTAGAATGGACTGGTTGGATCTCCTTGCAGTCCAAGGGACTCTCAAGAGTCTTCTCCAACACCACAGTTCAAAAGCATCAATTCTTCAGTGCTCAGCTTTCTTCACAGTCCAACTCTCACATCCATACATGACCACTGGAAAAACCATAGGCTTGACTAGACAGACATTTGTGGCAAAGTAATGTCCCTGCTTTTGAATATGCTATCTAGATTGGTCATAACTTTCCTTCCAAGGAGTAAGCGTCTTTTAATTTCATGGCTGCAGTCCATCTGCAGTGATTTTGCAGCCCAAAAAAATAAAGTCTGACACTGTTTCCACTGTTTCCCCATCTATTTCCCATGAAGTGATGGGGCCAGATGCCATGATCTTCGTTTTCTGAATGTTGAGCTTTAAGCCAACTTTTTCACTCTCCTCCTTCACTTTCATCAAGAGGCTCTTTAGTTCCTCTTCACTTTCTGCCATAAGGGTGGTATCATCTGCATATCTGAGGTTACTGATATTTCTCCCAGCAATCTTGATTCCAGCTTGTGTTTCTTCCAGCCCAGCGTTTCTCATGATGTACTCTGATAGAAGTTAAATAAGCAGGGTGACAATATACAGCCTTGACATACTCCTTTTCCTATTTGGAACAAGTCTGTTGTTCCATGCCAGTTCTAACTGTTGCTTCCTGACCTGCATATAGATTTCTCAAGAGTCAGGTCAGGTGGTCTGGTATTCGCATCTCTTTCAGAGTTTTCCCACAGTTTATTGTGATCCGCATAATAAATATGTGTTGAAATTACTCTTATATAAACAGAATTTCAAGTCAATTAAATGAAGCAAATATCTTTAAGAAAGACATTGGCAGATGATGGGCGTCCCTGGTGGCTCAGATGGTAAAGAATCTGCCTGCAGTGCAGGAGACCTGGGTTCAATCCATGGGTCAGGAAGATCCCCTGGAGGAGGGAATGGCTACCCAATCCAGTATTCTTGCCTGGAGAATCCCATGGACAGAGGAGCCTGGCAGATTACAGCCCATGCAGTCGCGAAGAGTCAGATATGACAGAGTGACTAACGGTTTCATTTTTACTGAGCAGATGACAGAAGCAGACAGCACACCAAATAAGGTGTATGCATGGCTGATAAGCATGTGAAAATCATTCAACATATTAAATAACCAATGCAAAAATGTTACAGTGAAATAGCACTGACTGCCTATTAACTGGTCAGTATTTTTTTTTTAAGATAAGAATTCTTATTGTTGGTTACAGTAGGGGGACACAAATTCTCATGATATATTCATGAGAATGAAAATTTGTATGACCTCTAAGGGAAGGCAACTTGGCAATATATATAAGAATCATTTAAATGAACTATTAAATTGTTAGAATACTTCTACTCTTCCTACAATCATCCTAAAGAAGCAATAGAGATTGCACAAAAATTTCTAGTTATTCATATTACAATGTTATTTATTATGCTATAAAATTAGAAACAATCTATATGTATATAATTGGTTAACTAAGTTATATCAAAATAGAATGTGATAAAAACAAAAATGGTAGTGCAGAAATACTCATTAACATCTAAAATGTAAAAAGGAAAATAAGAAATTAAAATATAGAAATTATATATATTTTTGATATATAGCCTGTAATAGTTTTCAATTGGTACTTTTCCCACAGATTCCAAATTTCTATAATAAACATATACAGTTTTCATAATTAGGTTCAAGGCATTTGTACCATATTACTGGAGCAGCATCAAATCCCCAGACACACATACATTATTTAATCAATTGCATAGTATCTTCAGTTCAGTTCAGTCGCTCAGTCGTGTTCGACTCTTTGCAACCCCATGAATTGCAGCACGCCAGGCCTCCCTGTCCATCACCATCTCCCAGAGTTCACTCAGACTCACGTGCACCGAGTCCATGATGCCATCCAGCCATCTCATCCTGGGTCGTCCCCTTCTCCTCCTGCCCTCAATCCCTCCCAGCATCAGAGTCTTTTCCAATGAGTCAACTCTTCAAATGAGGTGGCCAAAGTACTGGAGCTTCAGCTTTAGCATCATTCCTTCCAAAGAAATCCCAGGGTTGATCTCCTTCAGAATGGACTGGTTGGATCTCCTTGCAGTCCAAGGGACCCTCAAGAGTCTTCTCCAGCACCACAGTTCAAAAGCATCAATTCCTCGGCGTTCAGCCTTCTCCACAGTCCAACTCTCACATCCATACATGACCACAGGAAAAACCATAGCCTTGACTAGGCGGACCCCAGTCGTCAAAGTAATGTCTCTGCTTTTGAATATACTATCTAGGTTGGTCATAACTTTTCTTCCAAGGAGCAAGCGTCTTTTAATTTCATGGCTGCAGTCACCATCTGCAGTGATTTGGGAGCCCCCCAAAATAAAGTCTGACACTGTTTCCACTGTTTCCCCATCTATCTGCCATGAAGTGATGGGACCGGATGCCATGATCTTTGTTTTCTGAATGTTGAGCTTTAAGCCAACTTTTTCATTCTCCTCTTTCACTTTCATAAAGAGGCTTTTTAGTTCCTCTTCACTTTCTGCCATAAGGGTGGTGTCATCTGCATATCTGAGGTTATTGGTATTTCTCCCGGCAATCTTGATTCCAGCTTGTGTTTCTTCCAGTCCAGCGTTTCTCATGATGTACTCTGCATAGAAGTTAAATAAGCAGGCTGACAATATACAGCCTTAACATACTCCTTTTCCTATTTGGAACCAGTCTGTTGTTCCATGTCCAGTTCTAACTGTTGCTTCCTGGCCTGCATACAGATTTCTCAAGAGGCAGGTTATGGTCTGGTATTCCCATCTCTTTCAGAATTTTCCACAGTTTATTGTGATCCACACAGTCAAAGGCTTTGGCATAGTCAATAAAGCAGAAATAGATGCTTTTCTGGAACTCTCTTGCTTTTTCCATGATCCAGCAGATGTTGGCAATCTGATCTCTGGTTTCTCTGCCTTTTCTGAAACCAGCTTGAACATCAGGGAGTTCACGGTTCACGTATTGCTGAAGTCTGGCTTGGAGAATTTTGAGCGTTACTTTAATAGCATAGTATCTTAGTTGTTTTTAAAATGCTATATCATAGGGATGCTAAACTAAAATAATGCACTCTTGTGTTAGATGATCAGAATTGTCCTCATTCCTTTCCTCACAACGGTCCATCTAAGCTGATGCGTCCTGTCATGTAGATGCAGAGTAAGTCCACGTATGGGGCTTGCCTGAGGGCTCAGATGGTAAAGAATCTGTCTGCAGTGCGGAGACTGGGGTTCTATATCTGGGTCAGGAAGATCCCCTGGAGAAGGAATGACTACCCACTCCAGTATTCTTGTCTGGAGAACCCCATGACAGAGGAGCCTGGCAGGCTGCAGTCCATGGGGTTGCAGAGGTGGACATGACTGAGCAACTGAACTGAACTGAGCAACTAACACAAGCCCACATATACTAACCTGACACTCCAAAGGTGACTCCCCAAAGCTAACTGTCCTTTCAAGCTTGCTATGTATGTTTTCAACAGTGACAGAGTATGAGAATAATCTGTATGGAATATTCTGACACTAAAGGGATTTGAGCATCTTCATAAGCCAATCAATAGGTCACTGGGCAAAACTGAGGCCTGAAGCCAAGGAAACACTATCTTAAGGAATCAGCTAGTTTTCAAACACTGTATTCTTTCATTTCAGCTAGTCCTGATCTTGGTTTTGAGTTTGAGATAGGATGTTTTTCAGTGACAAAGATTTGAGGCAAGTATACTGGATGCAGATGTCCTTCAGAGGCAGAATGGGTCGTTCCACACCTATAACCTATGGTTTGAATATCAGATGCCACTCCAGTCTTAAACTCTTTTATTGAGGGCCTATGTAATTTACCGTAGTGATTCAGATGTCATGGACTTAATGGATGAGTACTGGGAGACCCTGTGCTCAATTTCCTTGTGCCATTTCTCCATTAAAGCCATGCACTGGGTAGTTTTCTAAAGGGCCTGAGAGAATTGGACAATTCATTGAATTTGCTCTGCTGCATTAAAATAGCAGTCCATTGGGTTCCACTTATATTTCATTGCAGAGATCAATACAGTACTCCATTCAATGCAGAAGAAGTTTAAAGTCATCTTTGCTTTGCACGAGACTTTGAGTCAGAGGTCAGTTTAAATTTTATTTCCAAGTTTACAGAGATTTCTTCAGGATGGTCTAGTCTTGGGGCACTGATCAAAACTGTGCCACAGAAAGAAAGGAAAAGAGAAGTCTGCTATGGTTCTGCTGTCCTATCTGGAAAGGCAAATACATTTTATAAGATTGAAATTTAAAAGAAAACCAAAAACCTTAATTGTCTTGTTCTTCAAAACAACTAAACTTACAAACTTCCACATGTGATGACTATGTTAAAGAGAGTTAGAGATATCATTAAAGTTCAATAAATGCCTATAAAATTAGTAGGACTCTTTTTGAGCTTGAAGCTGATTAGGCAACTGAATTTGTTCGGGCCCAAGAATGCCAATTTCATTGTCCAGAATAATTGGTCATGCCTGGAAGAACGGATGGCACATTCATTCTTTAGTGTGGTTGTAAACAGTGGCCAAATATAAATGCTGAAATCTGTGTCTATTTAAAGTAACATTCTTGCTCATTTATACTCGCTAAACATGTCTCATCATTCCTCTTCAATACTAGTCTGCTTTAGAAAATAAGACAAAATGTGAAGCAAAATTGAGGCCTGAAACCAAGGAAACAATGTCTTAGGGAATCAGCTAGTTTTCAAACACTGTATTCTTTCATTTCAGCTAGTCCTGATCTTGGTTTTGACTTTGAGATAGGATGTTTTTCAATGACAAAGATTTGAAGCAGGTATACTTGAGAAACAAGAAACCCCCAAATACACGTATACTAGGCTATCAATTTTATATTTTGCCTTCAGGCAGCAGCTCTCAATAGCCCATCTTTATTTCAGGGGAAATAGCCAAACCCAATTTCACAGGTAAAACAAAGTCAGTTTTCACCACAAATGTACCTATTTATAAACAGGATGTCCAACCTTGAAATAGAAAGTGCTTTATTCTTACACAAAAGGTCAGAGACATCTAGCCTCAATATTGTTTCAAGTTCTGTTGGCTATAAAACATTTTCTCTCTTTGAGAACTTAAATGTTGAAGTACAAGTGAGGAAAATTGCCAATCTTGTCCTGGTTAACTGAGTTGAAATTTATTCTTAATATTTATTCTCTTATAATTTAATAGCAGTCTAACAATATTCAACTTCCTTTAGGCGTTTTATATCAAAGTATAATAAAAAGATACGGTAAAGGGGCTTTTAGCAAGGGATAAAAACTTTATGAGCATGAAGTCTCTAGTTAAATGCTTGTGGATGCTTATTTAGCTGTTTTTCTTCATTAAATATGAATTATAGCTCTTTAAATGCTGATTTGGAAATCAGGAAGGTTTAGTTTTACTCTACTGCTTTATATCCACAGGCAACATAAATCTATTTAAAAGCTGATTTTAGAAAGCAACTTGGGGAAGTGAATTGCTAGTGATTGGATCCCTTGAATTTTGCATGCTACATAATCAGAATCAGGTTGTACTGAGTACCAAAAATGTTTATTTGAGTGTGATTGAAAAAGACAATTATTTCTTAAAAGGCATAAAATGGGTACTGGTGGAGTTCAGGGCCTCTTAGAAACACCAAACACATGTTAAGTATTTAAAACTCAAGCAATGCCCCCATCAAAGACACACTGGGTAAGTAGAAAGCCTAATATGAGACAATCTACCTGAAAGCAGTTTGTTTTTTTTAAATATTACTAGGTTATTATCTCCTTTATAAGAAAATATTGATAGCTAGTAAAATTATAACCACAAATGCAAAAATACATTTGAATTATAATCTTAATACTGAAAGTAAACATTTGTTGCTGTTAATAAGCTTTAAACTAATAGTTTAAAGTAGGGCAAGGTTTTGTTATCATACACCATACTTAGCAATGTGGTATCCTAACTCAACATGCTACTATTTTCAAATCTTCCACAATTCAAAGCAAAGCAATGAGGTACAGACATCACTTTATCTTGGACTACCCTACAATAACATATTATCCAAAGTGACATCAAGAATTGATGGAAGTGGAATGTATGCTGTGGTATTGACAGTGTTTTTTGAATAGTTTCCTCACTCTAAGTGAAGTGACACAAACTGACTTACTTCCCATTTGCCTGCAAAAGAAAAATTGACTTTTCATGCACAGTGTACTAACAAGCAACCTCTCTTCCCATTCTTCCACTACAAGCTGAATAAACACAGGAAAACAAAAGAGATTTAATTTTTTTTGTTTGTTTCACTGCAGGATGATCAGAGTCCAGTAAATTCTTTCTTTTGATTAACAGTTGTATGTCCAGTTATGGATCTTATGAGACACTGTCAACTCCAACTGTTTAGAACAAGAACACTATGACAGCAATTTCTGACAGCTTTTCTCCTGGCTTCTACATAAATCACCTTTGCCAACACACAATAGCATATGTAGATATCAGGTACATATTTTTGGAAGTAAGCAAAAGATAGAGGAGGTACATTTTCAGAACCTTTCATTTGTTACTAGTACGAAAGAGTCAGTCACTCACCATTAAATCAATTCTATTTCACTTTTTTTTTTCTTTGAAGAGGAAGGGGAAATTGTATCACACAGTTGTTCAAAAAACCAAACTCTTAAGGAATGGCTAACTGTTCAGAATTCAAACTGAAAAAAAAATATTTGCAAGACAAATATGCAAATTTATGAGTCCAATTTGTAACTGGAAATCATGGTAATCTTCTAGTTAAAGTAATGTTTGTTTATAACCTGCTGAATAGGGAGCCATTCAATTGGTGGGTATGATAGTTGCAGAAGTTTTTTCACTAAAAAAATAAAATTCTCCTTTCTGTTCAATCTAAATCACTCAGCTCATGTTTCAGAATTCAGACTGGTTTGCATGTCAAAATTAGATTCATTTACTGGCTAAATTACTTCTAAGTTTAAGATAAAGAATGGAGAAACCAAGTTTGAAGGAACACAAAACAGACATGAAAAGAAATGGGCTACAAGCCTCTACTTTATAAATTACTGAAAAAGAACTACTACTTAATAAATACGATTATTATTATCACTAAATACTGATAAGATGACAAATACCTGGGTTAACTGAATAACTGGTTCTTTGACTGAACAAGCCATTCCCCAAATCCTCCCAGCCATAAGGAGTTCTATGGAGAACCAAAGGTAAAAGAAGGGATGGGTAGTTTAGCGAAGGTTATGCCACTCATACCTAAGGATGATCTTCACAAACTGGAGTCATTTGGTTGACTCTTTTAACAGTGGTGAGATAGTTTTCACAAGTTCCTCGCAGGTAGGGCCGATATGTTGTTGAGAAGAGGGAAGGGAACAGAGGGAGAGATGTAGAGCAATCTTAGGTCATTCATTTAATGCACTATTCTACGTTAGGAAAAAATTGTTTTTCCTTTCAGATAACTAGCCCACCTTCCTTCAAATAAACACCGATGTCTTCTGAATCAGTTCCCATTCTATCTACTGAATTCTGTCTCATCATTGCTAAATTAGACTCCTTGTTCTTACAGAGGCATCTCTACTAATGCCACTTCCTATTGATCCTTTTGTCCAAATCCTTTTTTTTTTTTCATTAAAAGAATAGTCTTTTGGACTCTGTGGGAGAGGGAGAGGGTGGGATGATTTGGGAGAATGGCATTGAAACATGTATAATATATAAGAAACGAATCACCAGTCTAGGTTCAATGCAGGATACAGAATGCTTGGGGCTGGTGCACTGGGATGACCCAGAGGGATAGTATCGGGAGGGAGGTTGGGAGGAGGGGTTCAGGATTGGGAACACGTGTACACCCGTAGCGGATTCATGCTGAAGTCTGGCAAAACCAATACAATATTGTAAAGCAAAAAAATAATAATAATAATAAATTAAAAGATTTCAAAGAACAACAACAACAAAAAAAGCATCTGATTTGACTATCTATCTTCCATTATGACACAGCTCACAGTTCATTCCATTAGCATATTCCTTTACAGTTCTAAGAGCTTCATCTGCTTACTTTATTCCTGCTTTACTACACAAAAGATGTTAGGTGATTATGGAAGTTTACTATAACCTGGTATTTTCCTCAATTTTAAAGACATTCAACAGAGCCTGAAATATGCTTGTTACTACACATAGATTATGTATATATCATAGATAATAAAATATGTCCTATTTCTTTTTTGGGAGTTAGCCGAGGCCAGAAAAAAAGAAGCAATAAGGTGGAAATCAGCATAGAATGAGAAAATATCCAGGCCCATGTTGCAGAGGACAGTGAATCAAGTGTCATGTTGAATTTCACTTCTTTCTCCAAATTTCTGCATTCCTTCCATGAAGAATGCCAACAGTAGAGTGTTAAGATTAGCTGGGGAACCAGAACATTGTTAAGGACAGGACTTACAGTGGAAATGGTAAATACTTAGCCAACTCATATCAGCACTTGCATATTTTGTGGTATCTTTGAACCATTTTGGTAAAGAAAGTTCACTAGACCTACTATACGCATTTCCTCTTGCAGCTTCCTATCACATTAATGCATTGCAAAATACAAGAGTAAATTGCAAAGAAACAAATATTTTACAGCAAAGAACTCTGTTTTTCTCATTACTGTACTTATAGCCTTGATTTTTTAAACTGCTTCAAAGTGCCCTTGATTCCATTTATTTCTTTTTCTGCTCTGATTGCTGTGGCCAAAACTTCCAAAACTATGTTGAATAGTAGTGGTGAAAGTGGGCACCCTTGTTTTGTTCCTGACTTTAGGGGAAATGCTTTCAATTTTTCGTCCATCAGAAGATGAATGGATAAGAAAGCTGTGGTTCAGGTCAGTTCAGTCACTCAGTCGTGTGCAACTCTTTGTGACCCCATGAATTGCAGCATGCCAGGCCTCCCTGTCCATCACCAACTCCCAGAGTTCACTCAGACTCATCCCCATCAAGTTCAGTGATGCCATCCAGCCATCTCATCCTCTGTCATCCCCTTCTCCTCCTGCCCCCAATTCCTCCCAGCATCAGAGTCTTTTCCAGTGACTCAACACTTTGCATGAGGTGGCCAAAGTACTGGAGTTTCAGCTTCAGCATCATTCCTTCCAAAGAAATCCCAGGGCTGATCTCCTTCAGAATGAACTGGTTGGATTTCCTTGCAGTCCAAGGGATTCTCAAGAGTCTTCCCTAACACCACACTTCAAACACATCAATTCTTCAGCACTCAGCTTTCTTCACAGTCCAACTCTCATATCCGTACATGACCACAGGAAAAACCATAGCCTTGACTAGACAGACATTTGTTGGCAAAGTAATGTCTCTGCTTTTGAATATGCTGTCCAGGTTGGTCATAACTTTTCTTCCAAGGAGTAAGCATCTTTTAATTTCATGGCTGCAGTCACCATCTGCAGTGATTTTGGAGCCCCCAAAAATAAAGTCTGGCACTGTTTCCACTGTTTACCCATCTACTTCCCATGAAGTGATGGGACCAGATACCATGATCTTCACTTTCTGAATGTTGAGCTTTAAGCCAACTTTTTCACTCTCCACTTCCACTTTCATCAAGAGGCTTTTTAGTTCCTCTTCACTTTCTGCCATAAGGGTGCTGTCATCTGCATATCTGAGGTTATTGATATTTCTCCTGGCAATCTTGATTCTAGCTTGTGCTTCTTCCAGCCCAGCATTTCTCATGATGTACTGTGCATATAAGTTAAATAAGCAGGGTGACAATATACAGCCTTGACATACTCCTTTTCCTATTTGGAACCAGCTGTTGCACGTATACACAATGGAGTATTACTCACCCATTAAAAAGAATACATTTGAATCAGTTCTAATGAGGTGAATGAAACTGGAGCCTATTATACAGAGTGAAATAAGCCAGAAAGAAAAACACCAATACAGTATACTAACACATATATATGAAATTTAGAAAGATGGTAATGATAACCCTGCATGCAAGACAGCAAAAGAGACACAGATGTATAGAACAGTCTTTTGGACTCTGTGGGAGAGGGAGAGGGTGGGATGATTTGGGAGAATGGCATTGAAACATGTATAATATCATATAAGAAATGAATCACCAGTCCAGGTTCGATGCAGGATACTGGATGCTTGGGGCTGGTGCACTGGGATGACCCAGAGGGATGGTACGGGGAGGGAGGTGGGAAGGGGGTTCAGGATGGGGAACACATGTACACCCATGGTGGATTCATGTTGATGTATGGCAAAACCAATACAATATTGTAAAGTAAAAAAAAAATAAAATAAAATTCCAAAGTGTCCTTGATTTAATCATCCATTTTAATAAACACCTACAATAGACTGTGTAAAGTCAAGTCCCTTGTTGAGAATAGTTTCAACAAACATAGCATTTAATGTGGATAGGGCACTATAAAAATATAACTTAGACCCAGATCCTATCAAAGATATATAAAGTCTAAAACAGTATACTTAGTCAACAAAAATGTCAATTTCTATGTCATGAGAACAGGTTAAGTCAAGTCTCGTATAAGAATACTAGTGGTAATTTATATAATTTAGGGAAGGGATTCATTTGATTGGAGGAACAGCAAATCTAGAGTTCAAAGACTTTTTCACGAAGAAAATATTTGAAAAAGGAGAAAATGATGAGCTGATGAAGAGACAGAAGATAAGAGGCCTTAAAAATGATCCATGAAAGCAGGATGCCTATGCTTTGTATGGCAGTCATTAGGCCCATTGATTGAACACTGCAGTGACTGTTCAGAAAAAGGCAGGAGGGAACGGGCTTGAACGAGAAGGTTTAGAAGAGCCACTGCAGGGACTGTGGTGGGAAGACAATGCAAATGAATGGCCAATCCACTAAGCACTGGTTTTATAACTGTGCCTCATACTGACAATTCTATTCAGTAACTGATCAATTACTCAGTGCGTTACAACTACCCATTCAGCCCTAGTGATTGATTTGGTTTACATATCAACTGAAGTACCATTCAGAATTCCTGCATAAGTCATTTCTCAGTTAACTTGCCACTCTTCAGTAAGGATTCTCAGATTCCAGATATCAAGTTAAAAATTAACATTTGTTCTGCCTGTGACAAATTTTAATTCTTAAGAAAACACTGAATTATATGGCGTGTAACAGTTGAAAGAAGGGAGGCTGCTTGACAAGGTTCCACAGGTGATAAGTCATACAGTTAAAAATGAAACTCAGTCTACATTCTCCAAGTCCAGAGTAAGAAGCAATATTTCTCCTAAGTAAACAGAGACGCTGATGATGACCATGAGCCATTTATTTAAAATATATTTTTTAAAAAGGAATGAGCCCCTTTAGGAAAACTCATGTAATAATTCATGATGAAAAATCCTTCCCTGCTGAGGGCCTATAGGAGTCAAAATCGCAAGGGTCCTGCGTTTGCCTTGGGAGCATTTCTCTTGGGCCACTGTAGTTCAGACTTCAATTCCTTGACCTAATAGAGGTGAAACCGAAACGACTTTTGTGATGACCCCATGGTGGGATGGCTGGCCCTGGGGAAATGTGAATTTTCCTAACCTCTTCTTAATTCTTCGTTGATGAATCCAACTGAAATACAAAGAAACAAATACAATACCTAATAGAAAAGTCCCACTCTCCCCACCCAACTCACTGCTAGTCTCAAGTTTGTTTTATTAGGATTATGAAGAAAAATGAAACCTCTTGGAGCCTAACGCAAAATTGTGTGCCAGACTTGTTTATCCCTTTGTAGTTATATCAGGCATTGCTCAAAGGAAGCGAGCAAAACAGCATTTTGGAGTTTATGAGGAAAATCATTCTCCAATTTTCTCAGAATTCAAATGAAAGCTGTGGTTTGAAGCCACTGAAACAGAATTAAATGTGAAGTTTAGAAGGGATTAATTTCATAAATTTCTTAAGTTGTTGATGGAACCATCTGGCAGTTTGAGAGATAACCATTAAAGTCAATACAAGAAAATTTCTTTTTTGTAAGATTATAATGACTGAATATTATAACAGCAGGAGAATAAAAACTAATGCATATTTTATCACTGAAAACAAATGCTCTGGACTTTAAAGTCATGGGGGATTTCTGCTCACTTCTAAAGGAAAGCAACTAATGTGTGATGCACACCGTCAAGCGCCACAGAGGTGCCCTCTCCTTTGATCTTTACGGCGGGCTGCAAAAGAATTTCCACCTGCACTTTTCTGAGGAGACGTTGTGCCCCCAAAATTTAAGTGATATTCAATGTACTACAAAGTATAAACTGCATACATGACATTTTCACTAAGCCACTGTGTGTCACACAATTGCACTGCTTTCTTTACCAAACGATACCGTTTATCAGGCAGTTATAGGTGAGGACAAGGGATTCCATCATAATCACCCACTTAGGTGTTTCTGGGCAATCTGAAAGTCAGTGGTTTTCCAACTGTTTTCATACAAGTTCTCCCATTAGTTTCTCAATCCAGTCCTGACTAAACTTCATCATCATTACTATTCTATGGAAAGGAATCTGTTTCATTTCAAGGCAATTTGACTCACAGACAAAAGCAATGGTCCTTAAATTGGATATTCATTAAAATCTCCTGAAAACCAAGGACACCTGCAGATACTGGGGAAAAAATATTTCCTTTAGGTTAGGGCCCATTTATGCTAATCAAGTCCCCAAATGTTCCTGGTACCTCTTAAAATCTTCTAAATGTACTAAAATAGGGTGGTCTTAACATAGAATGGTCCAACAGCCTACCCAAACCATAACACTTGGGAATGAATTTCAGCTCTAGCAAATGTGCAATATGTAACCTCACATGAGCTATTTAATCTCTCTATAGATCAGTTTTCTCACCTGCAAAATGGAGTAGTTAGTAATAACTACCTCATAAGATTCTTGTGAGGGCAAATGAATTCATACATTCTGAGAAGAGCAGCTAGTGTTTCTAAATGCCCCATAAAAAATAGCTGTTGTTCATCCAATATTTCATGTAAGGAAGCAAAATTAAAGGGCTTTGTGATGCTGCCAGAGTATAGCAGCCACTACACACTTTCCACCCCTCTTTAAGAACAGAACGCCTTCCACAGATGTCCACCAGGACTCAAGAAATACCTGAGCTACCAGGCAGAAAGAGGGTTTTTAATTACCTTGGTTATGCACAGAGGGCCAAAATTTCCCCTGCTACTGTGGATAACCCCAACCATCCTTCTGCTTGAGCAGTTTCTCCAAGTGCCTACTCTAACATCCCAGCCAATTTCCTCCACAGCTCATTCACAACACAACTCTAGCAAGCAATGTCAATATTTTCTTTACACAGCTATCATGAGTGATTTAAAATAGCAATATAACATATGACTCATATCCTAGGTATTTCTCTATCAAAACCTCTATAAAAGGTACAAACAGTGGTACCTGGAACCAGTTTTAGGCAGCCTTGCCCAAGAAACCAGAGCTCACATGGGTTAAACTATTTGACCAAAGTCACACCATCTGTAGAAATACACCTGAAACTCCTGAATCCTGCCTTGGAGGGCAAGTAGAGATCATAGCCCACTCCAGGTTGGTCAATGGTGGTCATTTTCATAAGCAAGGGAACTTACCAGGTTCTTCTTTGTGCAGCCAAAGGCTAAGGAGATCTCTGAACCAGCGACTAAACCAGGGTCCTCTTGCTTGACATCTCGCAAGCCAAAATGCTGAGATGTGGAGGTTTGCAGCAAAGACAGGGTTCATTTGCAAAACAGGCAAGGGAAGAACAAATCTCGAACTTACCTCCCTGAAGGCAAGGTGTTTATAGGCCAAAGAGGAGAGAAGTAGCGTGGTGTGAGGCCCTCAGGAAAGGGGAAAGGTGACTTGAGAAAAAGTGTGGTCACTGTCTTTCTGCTCAGGTTTAACTAGGCTCCAGGCATCTGCAAGTTCTGAGGGGGTTTGCAGCCGCCCAAAATCAAAAGGGCATGGAAGACTTTCACGCATGCCCAGTTGAAGGGTTTGTGGTCCTATTTAGTCTAAGCCTGCTCAGCTGAAACTAGTCACAGCTGACTCCAAGTTCTTGGAAGATAACTCAAGCAAACATCTTATTGTTCAAGTGAAATGCTGCTTGGAGGGCATGCAAGTCTTAAGGCAACCTTGATTAGTGAAGGCAGGTGAAATGGTTTAACTCATGCTTTAAAACCTACTTGCCAGAATCTTTACAGTTTATATGGGGCCTTACCAGGGTCCATTCTCATATACCATTCAGACGGCCTCAACAACATGTTGTTCTTTCAAGTCTGCGTCCTTGAAACGGCTGCAAGCATGGGGATAGCAGAACAGAGAGTCCAAGGACAGAGGAAGGGATCCAGCTCTCTGGTCAATGGCTTCCACATCCTCTGCATGACCTCTTTCAACAAACTTATATGGTGTACTTTGCCCAGTCCAGCACCGACCCCCTCAGCTGTTCACAGAACTACTCTGTAATGCTCTACCAAGTTTCACCCACACTCTGTACATCTCCTCCTCCTCACTTCCACCTCTGCTCTGCACAACACTGCTATGGCCAACACAGTTCTGTAGCCTTGGTATTTCTGATGAAATTAGATGCCAAGTTTGTGATTGGTCCTAACAGTCTCTTCAAATTACTTTCTCTCCACCTTTCCAAACTCACCATCACTCCACAGCATTTTTCAGATTCCTGAAATCTCCAAACTGCCCTTTTTGCATCTGGTCCGATCACTTCATGGGAAATAGATGGGGAAACAGTGGAAACGGTGTCAGACTTTATTTTTTGGGGCTCGAAAATCACTGCAGATTGTGATTGCAGCCATGAAATTAAAAGACGCTTACTCCTTGGAAGAAATGTTATGACCAACCTAGATAGCATATTCAGAAGCAGAGACATTATTTTGCCGACTAAGGTCCGTCTAGTCAAGGCTATGGTTTTTCCTGTGGTCATGTATGGATGTGAGAGTTGGACTGTGAAGAAGGCTGAGTGCCAAAGAATTGATGCTTTTGAACTGTGATGTTGGAGAAGACTCTTGAGGGTCCCTTGGACTGAAAGGAGATCCAACCAGTCCATTCTAAAGGAGATCAGCCCTGGGTGTTCTTTGGAAGGAATGATGCTAAAGCTGAAACTCCAGTACTTTGGCCACCTCATGCGAAGAGTTGACTCATTGGAAAAGACTCTGATGCTGGGAGGGATTGAGGGCAGGAGGAGAAGGGGACGACAGAGGATGAGATGGCTGGATGGCATCACAGACTTGATGGATGTGAGTCTGAGTGAACTCCGGGAGTTGGTGATGGACAGGGAGGCCTGGCGTGCTGTGATTCATGGGATTGCAAAGAGTTGGACACGACTGAGCAACTGAACTGAACTGAACTTCCTGCATTGTCTGTCTGGAACTACTGCCCACACTGACCTTTGGTCTGCAGTGCTACTATTCTTCAAGACATTTCTAAGAACCATTAACAATTATCTATGGAGACAAAAGGTAGGATCTCTATATTCCTTTTGGCATTGAATTATGAGTTTATTTTGAATAATAAATAAATGAATCGTTCATTTTTGTTTTCTATAAATTTTTCCTAATAAAAGACAAGAAATGACTTTGGGCTGTTTTAAGCAAATGATATCTTGGGCATACCAGAGTTGTTGACTGGCATGGGGAAAATTCTGTACTACTCACAGAATGTGGTTATTGAAAGTCACTACATTTATTTATCCACAATTGAGTTACTCAGTTACATATTTAGCAAACATCTATTGAGGGCCTCTGTATGTCAGGCACCGTCCTCAATGCTGGGGTACCATCCTGAACCACAGACGTGTACTCTGCTCACACAGAGTATACATTCTTGTTAGAGAAACCTAAAAGCAAAGAGGAAACAATAAATAAAAATGTAATCTCTGTTACCTGTAAGGGAAATGTAGAAAATAAAAGTATTACAATAGTGAACGAGATATGCAAATTTAAAATGAGTAGAATAGAACAAGATATGCTAATTTAAAGGCATATCTAAGAAAGAGAAGTTTGAGCTGAGATTTGAATTATGAGGAATCACCAAAGCAAAGAACTGTTGAGGGGTATTCAGTGGGGAGGTAGCTTACTTCAGGAATAGGAAAAACAAGACTGAGGCAGAAACAAGTTTGAATTCTTGGAGAAAAATATAGGGGGCCAAGGTATCTAGATGACAGTGAGCAGGGCTCAGAGTTGTATAAGATGAAGTCAGAGAAATCAGAAGGAGGCAGAATCTGCAGAGCCTTAGGACTAAGATAGCAATTTAAAATACTATGGTTTGCAGTGACAGTGATCAGACAGATTTAAAAAATGAAAAAGAGTAACGGGTCCTCTATGTACGTGGGGAAAGGATCACAGACATGAGAGTGGAAACAGAGGAGGCTCCTGCAATAGTTTACAAAGAAATGATAGCATTCATTGTGAACAAACTACACTATCGCTACAGGACCAATTAACAAAACGAAACAAAACTAGAGCATGGTTTGCAGGAGCAGATGTTGCTATGGCTTCCACTTGCTCTGTCCATTACTTAAGTGTGAGGACACTCTGTCCAAGAGCTCTTACAAAGCCCTCATTCTTTCCACCAATTTTACTGAATCTTTTCAAGGAGAAACAACAATTGGATTAGCTCAACCAGTGTGCACTCCTAAGTGGCATCAATTCCCTGTGTGCAAATCAGCCCATCCTTGAACAGGGCACCTTCCTTGTACTCTGTCATCTCATTGGCCTAAGTACACCTGCTCCACTGTTTGCACAAAGTACTTATTTCAGGAAGACGAGAGTCATTACGGTGCATTCTCTGCGTGGGGAGCTCTATGAGTGACATCTAAGAAATGGAGTAATGAGCATAGCCCCTTGTGAGTGTTGAGGTTTTGCAGCTGTGCCCATTCAATAATGGGTTTGAGATAAAAGTGTTTCTTAGAGAATTTCTTTGGAAAAAAAAAAAAAAGCTTTTTCTCCTGACAGCAATGACCTATTTCTGAACTGTCATCAACTTATCAACATTTTAGCTAAATGAGAGTACAAACTTGTAAGTAATAATTAATACCTACATGTAGGGTAAATATATCAACTTATCAGCATTCTGTGGTAAATATGAGGGCTAAAAGTGATATTATGTAAAATTTAGGGTTCTCTTTTGTCTTCTTACTATTACTTACTACTTCATAGCCAGAACACAATTAGCATTTTTTTTATTCACAGAATTCTAGAATTGGACAGCATGGTACGAAAATCTGGCTACAATAAGAGTCATGTTTAAAACCTGCAATGCAGTGAAGCAATGCTCTAAAGTTCTAAAGATGCTGATGGAAAAATTAAAGCCAAAGTTCATACCAAAAATCATGCTGCCTGCTTAGTTCACATCAAGGCAAATTAGATGTTTGTGAAAGAGACGAAATGGCAGGAAAAGAGACGAAGGAGAAAAAGTTACTTAAATATTCATACAGGACCTTTAAATTATTTATTTGCCAGCTTTAGAGATTCATTTATATCTGAAGGTAAAAAAATTTAAGTAGTAGGATAATTCTCTGCAATTGAGAATAAACTATTACAGAATTCTTAACATGAAGTAAAGCAGTTTTTACCAAAAATGGAGAAAATCCAATATCAAAGGAACTTTAAAATGTCATGTGAATATGGAAAATTTTGTTGTATTATTCTCATTCATTCACCTTTATAGTAAAAGTTTGAACAAATCACATTAGTAGAGCTAGTTAGGCATCAATAGTTGAGTACAGGTAAATAATTGTTTTGTTTACTATTTACCAGAGAATATAGACAGAAGAACTAACTAGAGGCAAGGGACTCTCAGAAACATATTTATGAATATATTTCTGGTAGGTTTAAATATATCCTTAAGAATATAAATTAGAAAAATTGTCAAGATACAGTGAAAAAACAATATTGATGATTTGAAAGAGCTGTTATCCTGGTAACTACATTAAGAACCTCTCTCATGAGTTGCTCATTCACTCATTCTGTTTCATTATATCATCGAGGCCTGGTTTAAGGGGTCTCTGGGGGCCTGGCATAGTCCTGGAGATGGAGAACACAAAAAGGAAGAAGATGAGAAATTTCCCATCAAGGATCTTTCTGTTCATGATAGTTTCCCTTAATACACACACACACACACACACACACACACACAAAATCTGTAATTACTTTCGAAGTGCTTTCAAAAAGTCCAAAAACCATCCACAGACTGATTTACATTTGTATTCTGGTTTAACAAATAAAAAATTAAAACTTAAAAAATAAAAAAAATAAATAAAATTTTTTAAAAAATTAAAAAAAATAAATTTATTTATCTTAAAAAAAAAAATTTGAGGAAAAGGTGAAATGCCACCATCCACTCAATGTTACATTCCAGTGCTCCATAGAGTACTCCACTGATCCTTGATGGATAGTGGTGTTTGAGCAAGGCTAGAGTTTCAAACAAAAACAACCAGCCCAACCTTGTTTGTCTATTGACTATTGCTGCTGCTGCTGCTAAGTTGCTTCAGTCATGTCCGACACTGTGCGATCCCAGAGATGGCAGCCCACCAGGCTCCCCTGTCCCTGGGATTCTCCAGGCAAGAACACTGGAGTGGGTTGCCATTTCCTTCTCCAATGAATGAAAGTGAAAAGGGAAAGTGAAGTTGCTCAGTCGTGTCCGACTCTGTGCGACCCCATAGACGGCAGCCCACCAGGGTCCTCCGTCCATGGGATTTGCCAGGCAAGAGTACTGGAGTGGGGTGCTATTGCCTTCTCCGCTATTGATTACAAGAAGGAATAAATACCATCAGGCAAAGAAATCACCCTCCCAGCCAAAGACCATGAGAGCTGTCCAAAATAATGACTTTCCCTGGGTCAACTTGATGCCTAAACTCCTAAACTTACACGCATCTATAGTTTTAAAGCCAGCTAGTTGCCCATGAACACCTTATTGCCAAAATCAGACTTAAATTGAAGAAAGTAGGGAAAACCACTAGACCATTCAAGTATGACCTAAATCAAATTCCTTATGATTATACAGTGAGAGTGAGAAATAGATTTAAGGGATTAGATCTGATAGAGTGCCTGATGAACTATGGACAGAGGTTCATGACATTGTATAGGAGACAGGGATCAAGACCATCCTCGTGGAAAAGAAATGCAAAAAGCAAAATGGCTGTCTGAGGAGGCCTTACAAATAGCTGTGAAAAGAAGAGAAGCCAAAAGCAAAGGAGAAAAGGAAAGATATAAGCATCTGAGTGCAGAGTTCCAAAGAATAGCAAGGAGAGACAAGAAAGCCTTCCTCAGTGATCAGTGCAAAGAAATAGAGGAAAACAACAGATCAGGAAAGACTAGAGGTCTCTTTAACAAAATTAGAGACACCAAGGGAATATTTCATGCAAAGATGGGCGCGATAAAGGACAGAAATGGTATGGACCTAACAGAAGCAGAAGATATTAAGAAGAGGTGGCAAGAATACACAGAAGAACTGTACAAAAAAGATCTTAATGACCAAGATAATCACGATGGTATGATCACTCACCAAGAGCCAGATATCCTGGAATGTGAAGTCAAGTGGGCCTTAGAAAGCATAACTATGAACAAAGCTAGCAGAGGTGATGGTATTCCAGTTGAGCTCTTTCAAATCCAGAAAGATGATGCTGTGAAAGTGCTGCACTCAATATGCCAGCAAATTTGGAAAACTCAGCAGGGGCCACAGGACTGGAAAAGGTCAGTTTTCATTCCAATCTCAAAGAAAGGCAATGCTAAAGAATGCTCAAACTACCACACAATTGCACTCATCTCACACGCTAGTAAAGTAATGCTCAAAATTCTCCAAGCCAGGCTTCAGCAATACGTGAACCGTGAACTTCCAGATGTTCAAGCTGGTTTTAGAAAAGGCAGAGGAACCAGAGATCAAATTGCCAACATCCACTGGATCATCAAAAAAGCAAGGGAGTTCCAGAAAAGTATCTATTTCTGCTTTATTGACTATGCCAAAGCCTTTGACATTGTGGGGATCACAACAAACTTTGGAAAATTCCAAAAGAGATGGGAATACCAGGCCACCTGACCTGCCTCCTGGAGAAATCTGTATGCAAGTCAAGAAGCAACATTGAGAACTAGACATGGAACAACAGACTGGTTCCAAATCAGGAAAGGAGTACGTCAAGGCTGTATATTGTCACCCTGCTTATTTAACTTCTATCAGAGTACATCATGAGAAACGCTGGACTGGAAGAAACACAAGTTGGAATCAAGATTGCTGGGAGAAATATCAATAATCTCAGATATGCAGATGACACCACCGTTATGGCAGAAAGTGAAGAGGAACTAAAGAGCTTCTTGATGAAAGTGAAAGAGGAGAGTGAAAAAGTTGGCTTAAAGCTCAACATTCAGAACACGAAGATCATGGCATCCGCTCCCATCACTTCATGGCAAATAGATGGGGAAACAGTGGAAACAGTGTCAGACTTTATTTGGGGGCTCCAAAATCACTGCAGATGGTGATTGCAGCCATGAAATTAAAAGACTCTTACTCCTTGGAAGAAAAGTTATGACCAACCTAGATAGCGTATTCAAAAGTAGAGACATTACTTTCCCAACAAAGGTCCATCTAGTCAAGGCTATGGTTTTTCCAGTAGTCATGTATGGATGTGAGAGTTGGACTGTGAAGAAAGCTGAGCACCGAAGAATTGATGCGTTTGAAGTGTGGTGTTGGAGAAGACTCTTGAGAGTCCCTTGGACTGCAAGGAGATCAGCCCTGGGATTTCTTTGGAAGGAATGATGCTAAAGCTGATACTCCAGTACTTTGGCCACCTCATGCGAAGAGTTGACTCATTGGAAAAGACTCTGATGCTGGGAGGGATTGGGGGCAGGAGAAGGTGATGACAGAGGATGAGATGGCTGGATGGCATCACCGACTTGATGCACATGAGTTTAAGTGAACTCCGGGAGTTGGTGATGGACAGGGAGGCCTGGCGTGCTGCAATTCATGGGGTCGCAAAGAGTCGGACATGACTGAGTGACTGAACTGAACTGAACCGAGTTGCCCCCAAACTAAGCTTGAAAGAAAAAGAAAATGTGAAAGTGTTAGTCATTCCATTATGTCTGACTCTTTGCAACCCCATGGACTATTGCCCTACAAGTTCCTCTGTCCATGGAACTCTCTAGGCAAGAATACTGGAGTGGGTAGCCATTCCCTCTTCCAGGGGATCTTCTTGACACAGGGATCAAACCCAGGTCCTGCACTGCAGGCAGATTCTTTACTGTCTGAGCCACCAGGGGAGCCCCAAACTAAGCTTTTACAACCTTAAATGTCTCAGGGCGCTTTTGGTCTCATTGTAATATATGATCATCTTTCTAAAATGAACTGTCCCGTGGTGTGGGTGTGCCAGAGTGTGATGGCATTATCTGCCCTCCTTTTCAACTGTTGTAAAGTTTAAACTGTAGTTGTATTGTGTGTGTGTGTGTGTGTGTGTGTGTGTGTGCTTGGCACATTTTTTAAAAAAATTTTTATTCATTTATGTTTCAAGTGTTTATTGAATTTGTTACAATATTGCTTCTATTTCTCATTTTGGTTTTTTGGCCGTGAGATAAATGGGATCTTATCTCCCCGACCAGGGATCAAACCTGCACCCCTGCAGTGACTGAAAGATGAAGTCCTAACCACAGGATGGCCAGGAAAGTCCCAGGCACATTTTTTTTTATCAAGGAAATTAATCACAATTACATACTTATAAATCCATCATGAGTTTTTATTTCCATCTTTAAACAATACAGAAAATAATTTTCTAGACTATCACTAATGCTAGATTCTTTAGTACCCATATTCCTGTTTTAGTGTGTTCAGGCTGCCATCAAAAAACACTATAGACTGGATGGCTTACAAACAAAAAATGTTTACTTCAATCAGTTCTGGGGGCTGGAGGTCCAAGGTCAAGGTACAAGGAAGGTCAGGTGAGGACTTTCTTCTGAGTTGTATACTTCTCATTGTAATTTTCACATGGAGAGGTCTTTGGTATTTCATTTACATGATAGCTAATCCCAATCATGGGGGCCCCATCCTCATGACATAAGTACCTCTCAAAGTTCTCACCTGTTAATACCATAACCTTTGGGTGCTAAGATTTCAACATATGAATTTTGGAGGTGGGGAGAGAATTAGCACTCTCTCATATCTCCCAAGCATACAGATGTATTAATTTATAATATAATTGACAAATTTTCAGTTTTATTTCTGATTTTAAAATATCTCTGTAAATTAACAATAGACATGTAACTGGTGAAAAAAGTGAAAAGTATCCTTCAGCAAACAGTTAACTTCAAAAGAGGCAGCCACTAGCACCTGCATTATGGTAACAAGTGTTGAAATTGCTAGGTAATGCAACAGAACAAGAGAGCAAAATATGAATAAAACATTTAAAAATCAAAAAGAATGATAAAATATCATTATTTATAAATATTATTATACTACTTTTGAACACAGAAGGTACAACAGGAAAAAATCAATAGGACAAATCAAGAAGGCAGTCTGTTACTAAAATTACATACATAAAAATCAATCACTTGGGTGTGTGTATATAATAATCAATTAGGAGATATACTGAAAACTGGGTCATATTAACACAACTACACAAGGCTTAAGTTAAACAGTAATTATAAAGCCTATTAAATATGAAGAAAGCTAGAAAAATATACTGAAAAACAGATAAAGCCTGACAATTCAGGACTATTTTGTGATTCTGAATAGCAAAACTAATCTCCATATTGTAGAAATATAAATTCCCCAAATAATCTATAGCTTTAAGGTAATTTCAGTAAAACTTTTAACAGTATTTAATTTGATGAAGTTTCTCTTAAATAAAATGTAATGAATTAGTAAACTCCCTAGGAAACTAAATAAGGAAGAAATTGCCCTACCAGATATTAAGACATAACTATGTAAACCTACTAGCTTATATATAGCAAGCTCAGTTAATAGGTTTTTAAATCACCATATGTGAAATATCACATAGATTAAAGAGTTAAACTGAAAGTGAGAAAGCATAAAGAAAATAGAAGGAAATAACAGTAATAATATTATTATAATTATTAATTATAATAATAATATCATTATATAGTATTATAATAATAGTATTATACTAGTATAATTATTGTATGAAAGTGTGAAGTCGCTCAGTCATGTCCGACCCTTAGCGACCCCATGGACTGCAGCCCACCAGGTTCCTCCATCCATGGGATTTTCCAGGCAAGAACACTGGAGTGGGTTGCCATTTCCTTCTCCAATAATTATTGTCTATTATACTATATAAATATATTCATATAATTTATATAATAATTATATATTATAATACTATTATATATAGTATATTATTATATATTATTATAATATATAATTATATATTATATAAATTATATGAATATATTCATATTATAATATATACAACTATATATTATATCTTATACTATATAATTAATATATATTATAGTATATGTAATTATTATACTATTATAATAATAGTAAAGGAGAGTGAAGTCGCTCAGTCATGTCCAGCTGTTTGCGACCCCATGGACTGTAGCCTATCAGGCTCCTCTGTCCATGCGATTTTCCAGGCAAGAATACTGGAGTGGGTTGCCATTTCCTTCCCCAGGAGATCTTCCCGACCCAGGGACTGAACCTGGGTCTCCTGCATTGTAGGCAGACACTTTAGTGTCTGAGCCACCAATAATAGTAAAAGAAAATGTCAGTAAATATATATCCAATCTTAGGAAGCAGAAAGATTTTCTAAATCAACATACAAAATTAAAAGTTACACAAGGTCATTAATAATTTTGATGACATGGATTCTCCAGGCAAGAACACTAGAGTGGGTTGCCATTTCCTTCTCCAATGCATGAAAGTGAAAAGTGAAAGTGAAGTCACTCAGTCATGTCCAACTCCTAGCGACCCCATGGACTGCAGCCCACCAGGCTCCTCTGTCCATGGGATTTGCCAGGCAAGAGTACTGGAGTGGGGTGCCACTGCCTTCTCTATCATACAGCATAAACAATATTAAATGATAAAAGCCAAACAGAAAATGTGTCTTCCAAATATGTGGTAGACAAAATTAATATTCTCAACTAAAAAAAAAAAATTAAACATCCTAGTAACAAAGTGATAGTGAAAACAAGAAATTTTAGAAAAGAAGAAAAACAGAAAATTAGCACATTGAAAGATTGCAATACTAACAGAACTCAGAAATACACATTAAATGAGACACAACTTTATTAACTCATTTAACAGCTATTTATCAGGCTATTTATTAGGATATGCCAGGAGTTTTTTAGCTCAGTAGTTCTCAAAGTGTGGCCCCTGCACCAGCCATGTTAACATCTATTTTGAACTTGATAACATGCAAATTCTTGGATCCTTCAACATACTTTTGAATCAGAAACTCTGGTAGTAGGGTCCAGGAATGTGTGATCCAATAAAGTCCCCAGGTGATTCTGTTTCACACTAAAATGTGAGACCCTGTGGTTTAGGTAATAAAAGCGACAAAACTCTCTTTCCCTGAAGAACAGGTAAAGCAGACAATAAATAAGAAACAAAATAAGTAAATGATATATTTTGATCAGAGTAATGGAAAAAGCACAAGAGCAGAAGGAGATTGAGAGTGTCAGTCAAGAACCAACTTACAATTTAAAATAGGGTGGGTTTTCCCTGATGATCTAGTAGCTAAGAATCAGCTTTGCAATGCAGAGCACACAGGTTCAATCCCTGGTCAAGAAGATTCCACACTCCATGGAGCAACTAAGCTTGTGTGCCACAACTGCAAGTCTGCACTCTGGAGCCTGAGAACCAGGACAGAAGCCAGCATGCCCTGAGCTAGCACTCCACAACAAGAGAAGCCGCTGCAATGAGGAGCCTGCACACCAGGACTAGAGAAAGCCCTCACTCAACAACAAAGACCCAGCACAGACAAAAATACATAATAATATTCCTGAAAAATAAAATGTAATAAGATAGGGTGCCCAGGACAGATGTCATTGAGAAAGTAGCTTTCAAGTCAGTGATTTGATAAAGATGAGGGATCTAGCCACTTAAGTCTCTGGAAAAAGGAACATTCCAGACAGAGGTAGAACCAGTGCAAAGGCTATGGTTTAGTAAAATAAGAAAGTGATGAACAGTAGAACTGAAGAAAATGATGAACAGTAGAGTGAGAAAGAAGAAGAGAAATGCAGATCAGATCAGAAAGATCATGATTCATAGGCCAACCAACGTAGAACCTTACAACTAATTGAAAGGCCGGCTTTACCTTCAGTTAAGAACAGTCACTCAGTCGTGTCCACTTTGCGACCCCATGGACTGCAGCATGCCAGGCTTCCCTGTCCTTCACCAGCTTCTGGAGCTTGCTCAAACTCACGTCCGTAGAATCGGTGATGCCATTCAACCATCTCATCCTCTGTCATCCCCTTCTCCTCCTGCCTTCAATCTTTCCAGCATCAGGACCTTTTCCAATGAGTCAATTCTCCGAATCAGGTGGCCAAATTATTGGAGCTTCAACTTCAGCATCAGTCCTTCCAATGAATATTCAGGACTGATTTCCTTGAAATCCAAGGGACTCTCAAGGGTCTTCAACATCACAGTTCAAAAGCATCAATTCTTCAGCACTCAGCTTTCTTCATGGTCCAAGAGTCATATCCATACCTGACTACTAGAAAAACAATAGCTTTGACTAGACACACCTTTGTTGGCAAAGTAACATCTCTGCTTTTTAATATGCTGTCTAGGTTGGTCATAGCTTTTTTCCCAAGGAACAAGTGTCTTTTAATTCCATGGCTGCAGTCACCATCTGCACTGACTGTGGAGCCCAAGAAAATAAAACGTGTCACTGTTTCCATTGTTTCCCCATCTATTTGCCATGAAGCATAGGAAATAGATGGGGAGACAGTGGAAACGGTGTCAGACTTTATTTTTTGGGCTCCAAAATCACTGCAGATGGTGACTACAGCCATGAAATTAAAAGATGCTTACTCCTTGGAAGAAAAGTTATGACCAATCTAGATAGTATATTCAAAAGCAGAGACATTACTTTGCCGACTAAGGTCTGTCTAGTCAAGGCTATGGTTTTTCCTGTGGTCATGTATGGATGTGAGAGTTGGACTGTGAAGAAGGCTGAGCGCTGAAGAATTGATGCTTTTGAACTGTGGTGTTCAAGAAGACTCTTGAGAGTCCCTTGGACTGCAAGGAGATCCAACCAGTCCATTCTGAAGGAGATCAACCCTCGGATTTCTTTGGAAGGAATGATGCTAAAGCTGAAACTCCAGTACTTTGGCCACCTCATGTGAAGAGTTGACTCATTGGAAAAGAGTTTGATGCTGGGAGGGATTGGGGGCAGGAGGAGAAGGGGACGACAGAGGATGAGATGGCTGGATGGCATCACTGCCTTGATGGACTTGAGTCTGAGTGAATTCCGGGAGTTGGTGATGGACAGGGAGGCCTGGCGGGCTGCGATTCATGGGGTCGCAAAGAGTCGGACATGACTGAGCGACTGAACTGAACTGAATGGGACTGGATTCCATGATCTTAGGTTTTGGTTTTGGTTTTGTTTTTTTTTTTTTTTGCAGTCATTACATTTTATTAACCATAAAAGATAATTTTTTAAAGAGTCTAATAGAGACATTAACTGTGCAAAAGCTGATGATATTTACAGCCTTAAATACAAGCACCAATACAGAAAGGATATTGTGTCAGTTCAGTTCAGTTCAGTTTAGTTGCTCAGTCATGTCCGACTCTTTGAGACCCCATCAATTGCAGCACACCAGGCCTCCCTGTCCATCACCAACTCCTGGAGTTCACCCAAACTCATGTCCATTGAGTTGGTGATGCCATCCAGCCATCTCATCCTCTGTTGTCCCCTTCTCCTCCTGCCCCCAATCCCTCACAGCATCAGAGTCTTTTCCAATGAGTCAGCACTTCACTTGATGTGGCCAAAGTACTGGAGTTTCAGCTTTAGCATCAGTCCTTCCAATGAACACCCAGGACTGATCTCCTTAAGAATGGACTGGTTGCATCTCCTTGCAGTCCAAGGGACTCTCAAGAGTCTTCTCCAACACCACAGTTCAAAAGCATCAATTCTTCGGTGTCCAGCCTTCTTCACAGTCCAACTCTCACATCCATACATGATCACTGGAAAAACCATAACCTTGACTAGACGGACCTTTGTTGGCAAGGTAATGTCTCTGCTTTTTAATATGCTATCTAGATTGGTCATAATTTTCCTTCCAAGAAGTAAGTGTCTTTTAATTTCATGGCTGCAATCACCATCTGCAGTGATTTTGGAGCCCCCCAAAATAAAGTCTGACACTGTTTCCACTGTTTCCCCATCTATTTCCAATGAAGTGATGGGACCAGGTGCCATCATCTTAGTTTTAAGCCAGTTTTTTCACTCTCCTCTTTCCCTTTCAGCAAGAGGCTTTTTAGTTCCTCTTCACTTTCTGCCATAAGTGTGGTGTCATCTGCATATCTAAAAGTGTATTAATTCTACACTTAAGAGGATCATTTCTTTATGTAAGCACAATCTCATTTCTACACATGATATGTAGTTTAGGATCCATCTACGTTATGCTTGTAACTGCATGCTGCTGCTGCTAAGCCACTTCAATCGTGTCTGACTCTGTGCGACCCCATGGACTGCAGCCACCCAGGTTCCTCCATCCATGGGATTTTCCAAGCAAGAGTACTGGAGTGGGTTGCCATTGCCTCCTCCTGATGATTTAGTTTTTTGAATGTTGAATTTTAAGCCAACTTTTTCACTCTCCTCTTTCACTGTCATCAAGAAGCTCTTCAGTTCCTCTTCGCTTTCTGCCATATGGGTGGTGTCATCTGCATATCTGAGGTCATTGATATTTCTCCGAGCAATCTTGGTTCCAGCTTATACTTCATCCAGCCCACCATTTCACATGATGTACTCTGCATATAAGTTAAAAAAATTCAGGGTGACAATATACAGCCTTGACATACTCCTTTCCCGATTTGGAACCAGTCTGTTGTTCCATATCCAGTTCTAACTGTTGCTTCTTGACCTGTATACAGATTTCTCATGAGGCAGGTAAAGTGGTCTGGTATTTCTATCTCTTGAAGAATTTTCTACAGTTTGTTGTGATCTACACAGGCAGAGGCTTTCACACAGTCAATTAAGCAGAAGTAGATGTTTTTCTGGAACTCTCTTGCTTTTTCTCTGATCCAACAGATGTTGGCAGAACCAACAGATTTGATCTCTGGTTCCCCTCTTCTGAATGCAGCTTTACCTTCAATAACACCAAATTACACTTGAGGTTTGTGAACAGAAGTGTCATAAATTGTCTTATATTCTTAAAAATCCCTCTGGTTACTATGTTGCAAATAGACTGTAGGGGTTGGACAGTGTAAAAGTGGGCAACCAAACACATTTGCTCTATTGGTAATGTCTCAGTTCAGTTCAATCGCTCAGTCGTGTCCGACTCTTTGTGACCCCATGAATCGCAGCACGCCAGGCCTCCCTGTCCATCACCAACTCCCGGAGTTCACTCAGACTCACGTCCATCGAGTCCGTGATGCCATCCAGCCATCTCATCCTCGGTCGTCCCCTTCTCCTCCTGCCCCTAATCCCTCCCAGCATCAGAGTCTTTTCCAATGAGTCAACTCTTCACGTGAGGTGGCCAAAGTACTGGAGCTTCAGCTTTAGAATCATTCCCTCCAAAGAAATCCCAGGGTTGATCTCCTTCAGAATGGACTGGTTGGATCTCCTTGCAGTCCAAGGGACTCTCAAGAGTCTTCTCCAACACCACAGTTCAAAAGCATCAGTTCTTCGGCACTCAGCCTTCTTCACAGTCCAACTCTCACATCCATCCATGACCACTGGAAAAACCATAGCCTTGACTAGACGGACCTTAGTCGGCAAAGTAATGTCTCTGCTTTTGAATATATTATCTAGGTTGGTCATAACTTTTCTTCCAAGGAGTAAGTGTCTTTTAATTTCATGGGTGCAGTCACCATCTGCAGTGATTTTCGAGCCCCCAAAAATAAAGTCTGACACTGTTTCCACTGTTTCCCCATCTATTTCCCATGAAGTGATGGGACTGGATGCCATGATCTTCGTTTTCTCAATGTTGAGCTTTAAGCCAACTTTTTTACTCTCCTCTTTCACTTTCATCACCAGGCTTTTTAGTTCCTCTTCACTTTCTGCCATTAGGGTGGTGTTATCTGCATATCTGAGGTTATTGATATTTCTCCCGGCAATCTTGATTCCAGCTTGTGTTTCTTCCAGCCCAGCGTTTCTCATGATGTACTCTGCATATAAGTTAAATAAGCAGGGTGACAATATACAGCCTTGATGTACTCCTTTTCCTATTTGGAACCAGTCTGTTGTTCCATGTCCTGTTCTTACTGTTGCTTCCTGACCTGCATACAGATTGGGGGCTTTTAATCCTGGCCATTAATCGCAGAGAAAGTGATCCTTATTTGATTTTTTTCTCTAGTTGTTTTTTATATTAGTATCAGATATTCTTAAATTTCAAAGGAAAACAGACTGCAACCAGCAAAAGAGATGAACAAAAAGTAAAGAATGTTTGTCAAGGCGTAATGATCCATTGTGTCAAATGCATCTAATAAGTCAGATAAGAGAGGACTGAGAATTAACTACATGGCTTTTCTGTGTATGGTCTCTGCGATATTACAAAAGCAATTTTTAGGAAATGACAGGGATGAGGAACTGAGTAGAATGAACTGAAGGGAGAAGCGGAGGAGCAGAATCATAGACCATGTGTATAGACAGCCTGCTTAAGGATTTTTGCTATAAAGGGGAGCAAAGAAATTGAACGTTAACTGATGGAGAAAATTGAGTAAGCAAAGAGGGTTTTTTTTTAATGTTGGCAAAAATTACAAATTAGTATACTCATAGAAATGATCCCATAGAAAGGGGAAATTTATGATGTAGGACAGGGGGTGAATTGTTCGTGAAATGTTCTTAAGCAGATGAGATGGGACAAGTTTTGTGCACAAATTTAAGGGACATGCCTTACAAAGCAAGTTGCATTGTTCTTACATTGAAAAGTAAGACAGCATAGCAGGGTGCTGGGAAGCTGTGACATGACTTTTCTGACTACTTCAATTTTCTTAGAAAAATGGGAAGCAAGATCATCTGAGAAGGGGGTAGAATTGGGAGGTGTGAGGACAGGAGAGATGGTATTAAACAGTAACGGAGTCTGGGAAAAGTGCTGTATCCAGGCATAAGCCTTTGAGGTTTGTGGTCACTGAGAAGGGCAGCAGAGTTGTAATTTCCGAGTTTACTAAAATCACACTCATCTAAGCAGGCGCAGGTACAGAGCAGAGTGAGAGACAGTGATCCTTGTTTGTTTTTCTCTAGTTCTTTTTACGTAAAACATAAAAATTTTGTTAAATATGTTTTAAAGTATTACATGTTAACATAAAACATAAAATTTACATGAAAAGATCACTTTCTCTGCAAAGAGTAGATGGTCCTTTTGCCAAATGAGTCTGATAAAGCAAGAAAGATCGAAGGGACTCAGGAATGTTTACAAAGGGACGATTATAATGATTGACTGTGAAATTTATATGAAAGGAAGGATGGGGAGAGAAATCCAAGTACATAAAGATAAGCTATAGAAACAAAGTTCTGACTCTATTTTTATGAGATAGCATTTGAGAACAAACATTTACTCATTTTGTTCCCAACACAGAACTAATATTGTATTATTTCTATATCATAACCTTCACAGGATCCATTTGGAAATGCCACTCTTGGTTTGTGATATGCATTTATTTCCACTGAAACTCCTCCATGAAAAAGAAGCAATTGAAGAGGTGAGCTTACAAGTATTACAATAAAAGAACTGCTACTTTTAAAAACAGTCCCACACAGTTTCTGGAAGGTGCTATATTTTCCTTCTCTTCATTTAGAATGGAGTAATATTTACCAATGTTTTCTCCCTAGAAAGAACTTTGTACATTTCTTTGTCATCCTCCCAATCTCTCTCTTTTTTTAACTGCAAAGTTGTTAAATTTTCAATAACTTTTTTTCCTTCATTGCACACTGAGATCACAGGAAAAAGGTCCCATCACATACACACACCTCATAGTGTCTAATCTTGTCTGTTCTCAGAGTTACCAAGATCACAGGCTCTAGTTACACAGAATATGGCTGCAGCTCACGTACACTCACCTGTGGAGTAAAAGCAGCTTATCTCCCCAAGGGGATATCTAACTCAGATTAACGGGGCCATGTTCACATGATGCCAATCAATGTGTTATCAGAATTATCTTATCATGGGACTTGGAAAACATTTTAGTGCATTATATTTCAGAAAGTTATGATCTTCACGTCAGACAGGTAGACAGACAAATGAGAATTTCTTGCATTCTAGAATTACATTTCGGTCCTTTTGAAGTTTTGATGTTGGCTTCTTTTTCTCTTTCCTTCTAAACAATCCTTTATGCCCATATGTGTTTACGGCACAAATCTATTTGTGTGTAATGTCTCCCTCTGCTCTACTATAACACTGCATATGTTAGATGACAATGCCCATGTGCAGGAAAGATTTTTTGTGAACTGGACTAGAGCTGAAATGAACATTCACGCTGAGTCCATGATGGGAAAAGATCCTCATTGTTTAACAGGAAACAATTAGCTTTAGATTGCATGTTATCTTTTTTAACCTAGAAAATCTGAATAAAACAGGAAAAAATGGTTTGGTCCTGGAGACTGTTCAAAGGGAAAACAAAGGAATTGTTTAGTTCTTTTATAATCATGGATGTTACTTAGTACTCACATGTTCCTAAGAATAAGCATGCCTAAAATAAATAAGATCAAAACATTAAAAAGTCAACTAAGGTTTTAAAAAGATCAACCTGAACTCTCTTTCTTCAACTTAAGGGAAGATGGGTCTCTGATGATAAGGGTGAGACCTGTGATGGGGAGTGAGGGGAGTGCATTTAGCAAAACAAGCACCATGATGAACATTCTTCACACTGTTATTACACTGCTGATCAGCCTGGAAGCTAATTTCAAGTGTAAAATGCAGGTTTGGGATTTATGCCTTGTATAAAACATAATCAACTTTCATTATTTCTGTGAGTCATAGAATTTTAATCTTTTCTAATTAGATATAATTACTATTCTTTCTCACAGCAGGATAGCAGAGAAGCATAAAAAATATGAGGTGCCACATCAGAAGGGGGAAAATGACAAAAAGGAAAAATTCAGGCTTCATTAGTCAATACAAGAGCTTTTTGTTCTCAAATGACACTGACCATTCCCTTGATAGGAGAAATGGACACTGTGACAAAGCATGGTAGGTAATTATAATCTTTTTTATAATATTCTTTTGTAACAAGTGGATCAAGGTCCAAGGACAAAAGTAATTTCCATGTGGAGAACAAAATTTTAATGTCAGAGTTTATGCATTTTAATTAGGGCAATTTAGCTGATCAGAATAAATTGTCTCTTAAATATTATGGCATGTACTTTTCTATCTCATAGTGTTTCATTCTTTCTATTTTTCAGCTCAGTTCAGTTGCTCAGTCGTGTCCAATTCTTTGCGACCCCATGGACTGCAGCACGCTAGGCCTCCCTGTCCAATTACCAATTCCCGGAGTTTACTCAAACTCATGTCCATTAAATCAGTGATGCAATCCAACCATCTCATCCTCCATCGTCTGCTTCTCCTCCTGCCTTCAATCTTTCCCAGCATCAGGGTCTTTTCAAATTAGTCAGTTCTTTGCATCAGGTGGCCAAAGTATTGGAGTTTCAGCTTTAGCATCAGTCCTTCCAAGGAATATTCAGGACTGATTTCCTTTAGGACGCACTGGTTTGATCTCCTTGCAGTTCAAGGGACTCTCAAGAGTCTTCTCCAACACCACAGTTTCTATTTTTACCTTCTGGTAAAAGTGTGAAAGTATTAGTCACTCAATCGTGTCCAACTCTTTGCAATCCCATGGTCTGTCTATGAAATTCTCCAGGCAAGAATACTGGAGTGGGTTGCCATTCCATTTTCCAGGGGTCTTCTCGACCCAGGGATCGAACCCAGGTCTCCTGCATTGCAGACAGATTCTTTTACCATCTAAGCTACAAGGAAAGCTTGGTAAACTGGAGCCAGATTTTAAATAGAAATCAAATAAGATATCTTCCAGATCTTAAAGGATGAACGATGTATGGTTCTAACTGCAGTGTTGAGAACTGTTTCCAAAAAGAGCTATCACAGAAGCAGAAATGTACATGGAAGGTCCAGGTAGCCTTATTCTCTATTTAGGAAAAATTAAGAAATATATATATTTACTAACATAGAGAAATTATTTACATGTTTACTAGCTTGTGAGTTCTTCTGTGAACACTTTTTACCCCATGTAGATTCTGCAAAATTAGTTGTTAAATAGACAGCTGGTGAAATTAAGTTCAAACAACAGAAATTTAACAAGTTATTTTACAATTATATAGTCTATCTGTCATACAGATCATTCAATTCTTTGGGGGAAAACAATCTGTTTTTGAGATCTGGAATGACTACTTAAGCTGTCTACATTGACCAAATTAACTGGTTAAGTGTTAATTTTAATTTTCCTCTTCACTTTATATTGTGCAGATATTTTAAAAGTCAGTAAACCAAAATAATGTTTTACTAATTAAAATGATAAAGATTCACCTTTTAAATGATAAGCTTTATGTTACTTCAATCTGTAACACATGAAATGGGAAATCTAAAAAACTATATTAGACAACATGAGGAAATAACCCCAAGTCATTATTCTGTTTCCAAATTTATGGCTGCCAAACTCAGATAAATTCTGGGAAAGCAACATAGATTCCCATATTACCAAAGTTTTCCTAATTGGCAATTCGTAACTTCCAGCTGCTCTGAACAAAACCTATCACCCATTGAAATGTTGACATTTTTCTCCCTCATTAAAATCTTCTTCAATATTCTGTGTGAAAATATTGTCCAATTAGCTATTGAACAATATTTTGTTCATTTATTATTCCTGAAGATATAAAAGGAAGTGATAAATGATTAGGATGCCAAATATAATTTGTGGCATCAAAACAAGCCTGTGCTTACCTGCATATTTAGACAATATTGGACTCAATATCATACTGGGCAGGATAAGAGTTTTATCCCATGTAGTACATTACGTTTTGTATCTTAAAATGTAACTGTGTATAGTTTCAGTGTTCATCATTATTCTTTCTAATATATTTTCATAATTACTAATTCATTTTAAGGATTTTCTATGACAAAGTTCAGAAACTTTTGTCCTAAATCCTAGACAAAATTTTTATGGGTTAGATAAAGATAACTTTAATTGGTCAACATTTTTATAATGATGATCCATGGTTGTATCTTTTGTGCATTCACTGTGTGGACCTCAGCTATATAGAATCACTGCATAGATTTTCACAGAAAATATGATCACTAATTAATTTTTATATTTATTGGTCTATGCCATACAATTTAATAGAAAATTCCAAAATAGGAATTACATAATGAGAGTCTTCCTCATTCAACCCGAATCTGTTTTTCTCTATTAAAAACAAATATTTCATCACATATCAAAATTAGCAAAATCAACATAAATGAGTGGTATTTTATACAGCAATGTCTGCTTTCAGTTGCCATAAATTTACAGCCCAGAGCATAACATATATGATATTAATATAAAGGTGAAATATGTCCACAATATTTAAGGTTTGTAGACAGTACATTTTTGTTGTTGTTCCTGAGGCATGAAATACTGCAACTATTACAATGCCTTAGAAAAAATAAAACCATAGCATATTTCATAATTACACAGTATGCTTAGGGCAGTTATAAACATTCCCTACAGGCTTGGAGACTGTTCTACACTTATTCATTTCTTTGCTCATGTTTTAATAGCAACATAAACAAGAGCAATTTTTGTTGTCATATGTGATTGTCAGCTTTATTTTTTTCCACCCTTTTCTTGGAGGTCCTTTATCCAATCCCCTTTGGGAGGAATTAATAAAGGATTCTGAAGACTCTAAAAACATGTAACATAGATAATGATACAACAAACAATAATATTTAAGTCTGAATTGCTGAATTTTGGTTGTCTCTCCTTAAGTTTTAGTTCTACTAATAAAGTCAAATAAACTACAAAGACTGATCCCCTCAGCATCTTTTTCAAGGTATATACAGGGATTTTCATATTTCTTAGAATAGCATAATGCAGATATTATAGCTGCTGCTGCTGCTGCTAAGTCACTTCAGTCGTGTCCGACTCTGTGCGACCCCATAGACGGCAGTCCACCAGGCTTCCCCGTCCCTGGGATTCTCCAGGCAAGAACACTGGAGTGGGTTGCCATTTCCTTCTCCAATGCATGAAAGTGAAAAGTGAAACTGAAGTTGCTCAGTCGTGTCCGACTCTTAGTGACCCCATGGACTGCAGCCTACCAGGCTTCTCCATCCATGGGATTTTCCAGGCAAGAGTACTAGAGTGGGGTGCCATTGCCTTCTCCAAGATATTATAGTATGGACATTTAAAAATCAATTTTTGCTGAAACTTTTAGATAAAATTAATCTATTCTAGGCAGAATATCTGTACTTACTCTACTCTAAAGCTAACCAGCATATGTGTAACTCTATATGAGCATGTTGGGATATTGAATGATGGGGTGGCTTTTTATGCATGGCTCTAGAAAACCATTCTTGATAAACTTTTAGTCCCAGATCACTTCCCACACATATCCATTATATATGTTTAGGTTCTAAAGTCATAATTATCAAAGCTAGTGCCTACTACCTATACTGTGCTTCCTTGCTATTTAACCTACATATAATCTGCCTTATTCTTTCCACTGATCTATATTGCAGTGCAATGGTATGTAGAGTTTATTAAACTAAACAGCATAATAGATTGCTCCAAAAAGCCAAACCCTGAGGATTCATAAAGAAACTCTCTCACTAGGCATCTCTTTGTTATCAACCTGGGAGCCCCAACACACTCTGAAGGCTAACAAGAGTCCAGAGAGTTACACTTTTGTTTCAGGTAGCCATATTCTCAGAGGCCCTCCCCATTTGACATGCATCTCATCTGGAATCTTCAAAAATGTTACAGCTTTATTGAGGTATAACTGACATATACAAAACTGCACATATTTAAAGACTATAACTGGATTAGTTTTGACATATGTACACATTGGTTAGAGCATCACCACAGTTAAGACGAGAAACATATCTCTTATTGCCACAGTCCTTTTTGTTCCCTTTTGTTATGCATCTTGCCTTCCCTTCCATAACTTCCCCTCCTCCCAGGAAACCGCTGATCTCTTTTATGTCATATAGATTAATCTTCATTCTCTAAAATTTTATATCAATGGAATCATACAAATTTTGATTGCCCATTTTTGTAGGGAGGCAGGCGTCTGACTTCTTCCATGCAACATAATTATTTTGAGACTCATTTAGGTTGTCATGTATGTTAAAGGGCTTCCCGGGTGATTTAGTAAAGAATCTGCCTGCAATGCAGGAGACCTGGGTTAGATCCCTGGGTCAGAAAAATCCCCCCGTAGATGGGAATGACTGTCCACTCTAGCATTCTTGCCTGGAGAATCCCTTGAACAGAACCTGGTAGGCTACAGTCCATGGGGTTGCAAAGAGTGGGATGCTATGTTAAAAGTTTACTCTTTTTTCTCGTTGATAAGTATTCCTTTATATGTATATCTCATAAAGCATTTATCTATTCATCTCTTAGTAGATATCTGAGTTATTCTCAATTATTAGCTACTACAAATAAAGCTGCTCTGAACATTCATGTAAGTCTTTCTGTTGACAAAAGCCTTGATTTCTTTCACGTAAATGCTTAGGAGTAAACTATCTGGCTCATTTGGCAGGTGTATATTTTCCTTTGGAAGAAACCGTTTTCCAAACAATTGGCAAACTGCTTTCCAAAACGGTTTACCATTTTACTTTCCCACCCTGGTATATGAGGGTTCCAGTTCTTCTAAGTCCTTGCCTACTCTTGAAATAATTGGTGTTTTAGTGTTAGTGACTCTAAAGGCTTTGTGTGAGTAGTTATTTGTAGTTTTAATTTACATTTCCATAAAGGACTACTAACAGAGCATTTTGTAAAATGTCAATACGATATCCATGTATCTTCTTTTGTAAAGTGTCTGTTCAAATCTTTTGGCCTCTGTTAAATTGGGCTGTCTGCCTAATTATATTAAATTAGATAATATTTAGCTTTTTGTATAGTCTAAATAGAAGTCCTTTCTCAACTATATATTTTGAAAATATTTCTCCCAGTCAATGACTTGTCTTTTCATTTCCATAGCAATGTCTTTTGAAGAGCAAAGTCTCTAAATTATGAAGTATTTATCACTTCTTTTTTCTGTGAGATACTGTTTCATCACTGTTAGTTCATGCACTTGGTAACCACTTTAACGTATGTTGGCCAAACTCAAGCCACTCCAGCTTTCTGTTGATTACACAAACACAAGAAAACTTGAAGTAACCTGAGAGCTTGTACTTCTTATTTTGTCTGTTTTTCTCTATTTTTAAGTTTGATTAGTATGTATTATTATGTCCTCATATTCACTTATATTTTCTTCTGCAATATTTAATCTGCAATTAAACTGCTATTAATCTTACCTGTTTTATTCTTCACCTCAGACATTGTATTCTTTTATCTCTAAAAGTCTGAGAGGGACCTTTCTCATGTCTTTCATATATCTCCCTAATATGCCCATTCTGGCCTCTACCTTCTTGAGTATATGGAATCTACAGTACTTCATAACTCAGTTTTCTTGTCTATAATTCTACCGTCTGTGTCGCTTCTATTTCTTTCTATTGATTAATTTTCTCATTATAGATTGTCTTTTCTTGCTTTTTTGCAAGACTAGTACTTTTAGATGAGGTGCCAGACTTTTCAAATTTTACTTTGAGTGTTGGATATATTTATATTCCTTTAAATATTCTTGAGCTTTGTTCTTTTTTTTTTAATTTTTTTTTTTACTTTATTTTACTTTACAATACTGTATTGGTTTTGCCATACATTGACATGAATCCACCACGGGTGTACATGCGTTCCCAAACATGAACCCCCCCCCCACCTCCCTCCCCATAACATCTCTCTGGGTCATCACCGTGCACCAGCCCTTGTTCTTAAGTGAAGTGAAACTATTGGTAAACAGTTTAATCCTATCGAGGGCATATGCTCCAAGGGCATGTGCTAAGGAATATTTGGTGGGACCAGAACAGCTTTTTAGTCTAGGTCCAGCTTGGTCCCACTACCAAGCACTCTTCTGAGTCCTCTGTCTGATGTCCCATGCTTTACAAGCTTTCTTCATTCATGTCTGGAAAAACATGAACTCTTCCTGGCCCTCTCCAAGTTTTATAGATTTTTTTTTTATCTGTCCTTACTAGCAGTTCTCTCCTGGGCTTCAACTGGTTTCTTTAGATTCATGGACTTGATCGGTATCAGCTGAAGACTTGAGAATAGCTTGCTCTCTTTGCATCTTTCTCTCTTTTATTTATTTATTTATTTGGTGCAGCAATCTCCTCTCTAAAATTCTGCCATGCAAATTGTAGTCTCCTTGACTTAAAGAAATTTTGAAGTCTGCCACTCCAACTCAGGGAGACTACTGTACTCCACCTGTTTTCCTTGTCCTGTGCTGTGGCATGAAAACTCTCTCCAGGCAGTAACCCATGACAATCACTGGTACTTGTCTTGTTTGTTTCCTCTCTCTTAGGGATTAAGATCTTGTGCTTAGGGATCAGTATCCTGTGCTATCTCTGCAATCCATGGTTTGAATTATTCTCTCTTGATTTGGTCATTTAAGATGGATGGGCAAATCCAGCTTGATGTTTCACTATGGACATAAACAGAACTCTCATACTTTTAATTTAAGGTAAAAAGCACTTTGTTATTTACTTGCCTTCATAAGACAGGTTGGCAGAGATGCTGAAGGACAGAAGAAAAGCTCCTTGGACTTAGAAGTTGTTAGGATTTCCAGAGAGGGTCAAGTCTGCAGCTATCTCAATATAAAATATCTTAACTCAGTGACTTTGGAGTGATTCTCATCAGTGTGTCATTGCCCTTTCAGCCTATAGGCCATCCAGCTCTAATTTCTTGGTGCTCTTTATCTTCCTGTAGGAAATGCAGCTATAGGAAGTTCCTGATACTGGATTTAATACAGGCAGTGCCTTGGCTCTACACAGTATACTATCTTCCAGATTCGGGCAGTACTCAAGCTATCCTCCTGCACCTTCATTTCTGAGAGTAGCTTTGCATGCCCTGAATGAAGTTCATCACCAATCCCAGTTTTCCCTGCTTTAGGAGGCACCAGTCATCCTTTCTCTTCCCCCAATCAGTATACAGAAGCCATGAGTCTTCCTTGTTAAGGCCATGTTGCTATGCTGTCATTGCTTAGCCACTAAGTCAAATTCAACTCTTTGCAACCCCATCAACTATAGCCCACCAGGCTCCTCTGTCCACGGATTTACCAGGCAAGAATACTGGAGTGGGTTGCCATTTCCTTCTCCAGGGGATCCTCCTGACCCAGGGAGAGAACTCACATCTCCTGTACTAGCAGGTGGATTCTTTACTACTGAACCATGGAGAAGCTCTATAGTTCACCTCATAGTTGGGGAAAAGTACAAGTGGAGGCCTGTCTGCCTCTTTATCACTCAGCAAACCAAAGGCTCTTGTCGTGGCACATGCAGATTTATTTCTTTCATTACCATCATATTTATCAAATACTGTTAAAATAATACAATGTAGTTATCCAAAATTCAAAGAAATATAAAACTGAACATTAAAAGCATCCTCAGAGACACAGTAACATTTCTCAGTTATCATTTTATAGATTTCCGGTCTTAGAGTTGAATATACAGGGCTTTAAATATATATATGTGTGTGTTGTGTGCACACATTTGCACAAATATACATTATTAATTCTTTTCAAGAAACTTTAAGATTCTTTTCAAACAAGCTCTAACACTGTTTTGTGACTATTTAAATAACTGCATAATATAACATTCATTGATGGGCATATCAATAATACATCTATACATTCCACAACAGTGAAATATTTCAGTTGTCAAACATTTTTTAGTATCATCTCATTAAGCCAAATTAAAATTTAAATGTCAAATTAAATTGGATAGAATCTTCTGTACACATGTGTTAATGTTAATACTCCATACTGCTTGCCGAGGTGAGAGGATTGGCAAGTGTGTGGAGGTGTGTGTACACACACACTACATGTGGCACAATGGCCAGGTCACTGCTACATGACTCAGTGTGCACCCCGGGAGGTGTGGGCAACCAGTCTCTACAAGCTGGCATAAGTCATAGAGTTATAAAAGGACTCACTCCCAAAAATATCTCCCCTTGATTGGTCTGTCAGAAATTTCTAATTTTCCTGTCACTCTTTAAAGACCTTCTAAAGGTGCTGTGCATTTCAACTAGCCTAAAATTGGCATTCACTTGATAAGAGTACCATTATCAGAGATTTGCCTATCAAATTAATCCATTATCACACATCATCATTTAAAAAAGGCACAGTCCTAAGGGACCGACACTTATGATAGACAAACTTTGATTGCCAGCGGAAGGGTTGAAGCACATGGTGGTGATGATGAAATGTTAGGGGCAGGTATATGGTGGGAGGGGTGTGTTTCAGTCTGACCATCTGTAAGAAGTTCTAAGGATACATATCAGAGTAGCCACAACATAACCACAACCATGTCAAAGGGCTGTCCAAGGCCATGTGCCATACGTGTCTGCAGCTGTATAGACATTATAAGAACATATTGAAAGAGATCTGGCCATGAGAAGAATTAGAATAGATAGGATCAGGGATTGCAGGGCTTTTCCTTTTCTGGAGTTTCCTAGTGCATATATCCTAGCACTGAAAATTAAACTGTTAAGAACATGGAAGCAACCTAAATGTCCATTGATGGAGGAATGGATAAATAAGATGTGGTACACATATGCAGGATTATTACTGAGTCATAGTTATTCAAAAAAGAATGAAATAATACCATTTGCACCAACATGAACCAACAGATAAGTTGTCATACTGAGTGAAGCAAGTCAGACAGAGAAAGACAAATATCACATGATATCACATGTATGTGGAACCTAAAAGAATGATACATATTAACCTATTTACAAAACAGAAAGAGAGTCACAGACACAGAAAAAAAAAAAGTTATGGTTACCAAAGGAGGAGTGGGGAGGGATAAACTGAGAGATTGGAATTTCCATATACACACTACTATATAAAATAGAGAAGTAATATGAACCTACTGTGTATAGTACAGAGAGCTCCACTTAATACTTTGTAGTGACTATTTTGCCAGACATCTGGAAAACTCAGAAGTAGCAACAGGACTGGAAAAGGTCAGTTTTCATTCCAATCCCAAAGAAAGGCAATGCCAAAGAATGCTCACTACCACACAATTACGCTCAATCTCACATGCTAGTAAAGTAATGCTCAAAGTTCTCCAAGCCTGGCTTCAACATGAACTTCCAGATGTTCAAGTTGGATTTATAAGAGGCAGAGGAACCAGAGATCAAATTGCCAACATCCATTGGATCAGAGAAAAAGCAAGAGAGTTCCAGAAAAACATCTACTTATACTTTACTGACTATGCCAAAGCCTTTGATTGTGTGGATCACAACAAACTTTGGAAAATTCTGAAAGAGAAGGGAATACCAGACCACTTGACCTGCCTCCTGGATAAATCTGTATGCAAGTCAAGAAGCAATAGTGAGAACTGGACATGGAACAACAGATTGGTTCCAAATTAGGAAAGGAGTACGTCCTGGCTGTATATTGTCACCCTGCTTATTTAACTTATATGCAGAGCACATCATGAGAAATGTTGGACTGGATGAAGCACAAGCTAGAATCAAGGTTGCTGGGAGAAATGTCAAGGAGCTCAGATATGCAGATGACACCACCCTTATGGTAGAAAGTGAAGAAAAACTAAAGAGCCTCAATGAAAGTGAAAAAAGAGAGTTAAAAAGTTGGCTTAAAACTCAAAATTCATATAAAGAAGATCATGGCATATGGTCCCATCACTTCATGGCAAATAGATGGGGAAACAGTGGAAACAGTGATAGACTTTATTTTTCAGGACTCCAAAATTACTGCAGATGGTGACTACAGCCATGAAATTAAAAGATGCTTCCTTCTTGGAAGAAAAGTTATGACCAACCTAGACAGCATATTAAAAATCAGAGACATTACTTTGCCAACAAGGGTCCGTGTAGCCAAAGCTATGGTTTTTCCAGTAGTCATGTATGGATGTGAGAGTTGGACTATAAAGAAAGCTGAGTGCCAAAGAATTGATGCTTTTGAACTATGGTATTGGAGAAGACTCTTGAGAGTCCCTTGGACTGCAAGGAGATCTAACCAGTCTATCCTAAAGGAAATCAATCCTGAATATTCATTGGAGGGACTGATGCTGAAGCTGAAACTCCAATACTTTGGCCACCTGAAGTGAAGAACTGACTCATTGGCAAAGGTCCTGATGCTGGGAAAGATTGAAGGCAGGAGGAGAAGGGGACGACAGAGGATGACATGGTTGGATGACATCACGACTCAAGGGACATAAGTTTGAATAATCTCCGGGAGTTGGTGATGGACAGGGAAGCCCGGCGTGCTGCAGTCGATGGGGTCACAAAGAGTCAGACATGACTGAGTGACTGAACTGATATGGGAAAGAATCTTAAAAAAATAGTGGATATATGTATATGTAAAAGTGATTCACTCACTTTTCTGTACATCTGAAAATAACACAACTTTGTAAATCAGCTATACTCCAACAACAATTAATTTATAGGAATTAATTTAGAAAATACAGAAAAGAAAGTTAAACTGTTGACTGTTCTCAGTAGCCACAGAACAAAGCAAATTTTCAAGTGGTGTCAGAACACCCCAGAAAATATGTGAGTAGGTGTGAAAGCAAATTTTCATTTTAAATTCAGAGAGGGAACATTCCAGTGATTATTTGTGTATTACAATATGAGCTCTATTGTAACATAAGCAAAGAATAGTAAAAATGTGTAACACAACTTCATAGATGCTTTCATAAATGATTATCAGATAGTTTTGTAATCCTGAATACACAAAGAAACGGTTCAATATATGAATAGTTTCCTTTCGATATAGAGAGGACAATAATAAGGCAGGGGTCAAATGTTGATATACCCACAGTCACTCTGTTCGTTCCATCAGTAATTTATTCAGAGCAGCAAACTGTAGAGAGAACAATTTTCTTACCGCTGCAGATTTTCCTCTTTTCCCCTAAATTCTTCTCACAAAACTATTGAGTAGTTCTTGCTTGGCTGTTAAATTGCCAATTACACACAAAAAACTATCAGACTGGTCAATTTAACTGATGTTATATTTAATTTTGAAAAGAGAGACCAAATCGCCTAGTTATTTTGACCCCTTGTAGGTAAGATCGTTAGTTAACTATTCCATTTCTCATGAGCAATGAAGAAAGAAACAAAAAGGGAATGGGAATAAAAGAGAATTGTGCTTTAGCCTGCCCTCTTAAGACTTATAAACTTTATAGTAAACATTTTTGGTAGCATAAAAAGTGGTTAAACTCTTTGCTAGAATTAATCTTGTTGTATTAATAACTAACATAGAGGCCAAGCAAACATGCTATGAAATAAAAATGGTTAAATTTACTGGCTTCATCCCTCACCAGCTATGACTTTGACGAGTCAGTTACGTTCGCTATGCCTTGGTTTTCTGATTAGTAAAATGTAGAAAATTCATAAATACCAGACCACCTTACCTGCTTCCAACAAAACCTGTATGCAGATAAAGAAGCAACAGTTAGAACCAGACATGGGACAACAGACTGGTTCCAAACTGGGAAAGGTATATGACAAGGCTGTATATTGTCACCTGGCTTTTTTTTAACTTAATCAGAGTACATCATGTGAAATGCAGGGCTGGATGAAGCACAAGCAGGAATCAAGATTTCTGAGAGAAATATCAGTAACCTCAGGTATGCATTGGACACCACTCTTACAGCAGAAAGCAAAGAGGAACTAAAGAGCCTTATGATGACAGTGAAAGAGGAGAGTAAAAAAGCTGGCTTAAAACACAACATTCAAAAAATGAAGATCATGGCATCTGGTCCCATCATTTCATGGCAAATAGATGGGGAAACAATGAAAACAGTGACAGGTTTTTGTTTTTTTCTTGGGCTCCAAAATCACTGCAGATGGTGACTGCAGCCATGAAATTAAAAGACGCTTGCTGCTTGGAAGAAAAGCTATGACAAATCTAGACAGCATATTATAAAGCACAGACATTACTTTGCTGACAAAGGTCTGTCTAATCGAAGCCCTGGTTTTTTCCAATAGTCTAGTATGGATGTGAGAGTTCAATCATTAAGAAGGCTAAGTGCCAAAGAATTGATGCTTTTGAACTGAGGTGTTGGAGGAGACTCTAGAGAGTCCCTTGGACTGCAAGGAAATCAAACCAATCAATCCTAAAGGAAATCAATCCTGAATAGTCATTGCAAGGACTGATGGTAAAGCTGAAGCTCCAGTACTGTGGCCACCTGATGCAAAGAGCCAATTCATTAGAAAAGTTCCTGATGCTGGGAAAAGATTGAAGACAGGAGGAGAAGGGGATGACAGAGGACTAGATGGTTGGATGGCCTCACTGACTTAATGGACATGAGTTTGAGCAAGCTCCAGGAAATGGTGAAGTACAGGGAAGCCTGGCATGCTGTAGTCCATGGGGTCACAGTCGGACTCGACTGAGTGACTGAATAACAACAAAATGAGATGATGGTAGAATCTCCCTTACAAGATGGCTCTGAGATTAATTAACATAACATGTAAAGGCTAATAGAAATGTCAGACTCATTTCTATTTTCTGAACTCTATAAATGTTCAGTCACTCAATTGTGTTATTTTTATCATTAATATCATCAGCCATTATTTTATCATTAATGTCATCATGATATACTGAGTACTTATAAAACCTGCCACTTTAAGGAGAATGGAAGTAACACAACATATGGTTTCTCTTCCCAGAGACCTTCAGTCTCCTGAGAAGGAAAAACCCCACTGAGGAAATGGTGAGACAGCAAAGGAGCAATAGTTCAATAAAAGCTGTCAGGTTTAGCTTGGGCCTAATCTGTTCTAATATAAAATAACTTTGGCCTCCTCTACTCTAATCAGGGCTTCCCTCATAGCTCAGCTGGTAAAGAATCCACCTGCAATGCAAGAGACCCCAGTTCAATTTATGGGTCAGAATGATCTGTTGGAGAAGGGAGAGGCTACCTACTCCAGTATTCTTGGGCTTCCCTTGTGGCTCAGCTGGTAAAAAATCTGCCTGCAATGTGGAAGATCTGGGTTAGATCCCTGGATTGGGAAGATCCCCTGGAGAAGGGAATGGCTACCCAATCCAGTATTCTGGCCTGGAGAATTCCATGGACTCTATAGTCTACGGGATCACAAAGAGTCAGACACGACTGAGTGACTTTCACGTCACCTCTGCTCTAATAGGGTTCTTGGAAGAACAGGCATACAATGAAGACCTTGAAGAACCAGTAGAATTTCAAAAGTTGTTTCAGGTTCACCCTGGACATGAGGTCCACAGATGTGTTTTGTTTGGCTTACTCAGCATTTTATAACATTTTAATTAGTTTCCAAGATATAACATCCACTCTGCTTCACCCATTCTAATTACCTGCCTGGTGCCTATCACTATTTGAGTTTGCAGCCTCTAGGCTATGGACTTAATTCCCATTTTCATTGTCATTGGTAACTATAAGCTTTGGTAAACATATTAGAATGATGTATTTTCTTCATATAATGTCACAAATTCTGCTCCATGCATACTAACAAAGGCTTGTAAAAGTTCTTTTTTTAAAGAATAATGTTTCCTCTTAGAAACTGATTCCTAGCCTGTCCAGTGTGGCCTGGATTCAAAGAATAATTTTAAAAAGCATTATGGTTTCTTCTACTCTGATATCCCTATTGTTCCCGTTTTATTGTACTATGATATTAGAACTTGATGAACTATATTTCACAGGTAGAGAAAGAATAGTCCATTGCAATGTACTGGGAGAAGTAACACAAATCATTGTGAAAATTGGCAACTAAACAAAACCTTCTTGAGACTACCTCCTAATTTGACCTTGGTTTGAATTGGGAGGATAGGATCAGAGAAGCACACGTGTTTTATGTTTATATTCTATTCTTATCAACCCCCACCTCCACTTAGTCTTTTAGAGAAGAAGGCACTGCAGGCCCTAACAGATTTGAGATGGCCAAATACACAACACCTCACACTGAACAGATGACATCGGCACTTTGTCACACACTCACAGCCTGCAGGGAGGATACCACCTGCCGTGCAGGGTCACACAGGGTGCCGCTCAAGAGCACAGTGAATCAACAAGGCCTGCGGGAAACAGGCTTTGTAGTGGCAGGACGCTGAAGGGACCCTGGTTCCCACAGGGGGACAGGTCTTGCTTCTCTGGCAAGGAAGGGAAGGGAAATCTATTAGGTTGAAGTCCAAATGGGTTGCAACTGGTCGAGGTGACAGGAGAACTAGCTGGATGGGAGCCTTTCTCATCAGGTAGGGGCAGACCTGATGCGGCATTGTACATAAGGCTCAAAGGTGTCAGGGCAGTGCATGGAGTAGTAGTAGTGTTAGTCACTATAGTTGTGTCTGACTCTTTTCGATCCCCCACACTGTAGCTCACCAGGCTCCTCTGTCCATGGGATTCTCCAGGCCAAGAATACTGGAGCGGGTAGCCATTCCCTTCTCCGGGGGATCTTCCCCACCCAGGGACTGAACCTTGGTCTCCTGCCTGGGCAGGCTGATTCTGCACCAGTAGCACCACCTGGGAAGGCTGTAGTGCATGGAAGTTCAGGCCTTTCAATGCATGTGAGCAGTTTTGGTTTTGGGTTTTTTTTTTTTTTCACTGTTTATCTGGATACTGATAAATAGTATGGAACACTGTAAATTTCTAATGAATGGTTTTCATGTATAAACTCTATCTCTTTTAATATTAAGGTATTGGATTTTTTAAATATAAATTTATTTATTTTAATTGGAGGTTAATTACTTTTGTATTGGTTTTGCCATACATCAACATGAATCCGCCACAGGTATACACATGTTCCCCATCCTGAACCCCCCTCCCTCCTCCCTCCCTGCACCATCCCTCTGGGTCATCCCAGTGCACCAGCCCCAAGCATCCAGTATTGTGCATCGAACCTGGACTGGCGATTTGTTTCATATATGATATTATACTTGTTTCAATGCCATTATCCCAAATCATCCCACCCTCTCCCTCTCCCTCTCCCACAGAGTCCAAAAGACTGTTCTATACATCTGTGTCTCTTTTGCTGTCTCGCATACAGGGTTATTGTTACCATCTTTCTAAATTCCATATATATGCGTTAGTATACTGTATTGGTGTTTTTCTTTCTGGCTTACTTCACTCTGTATAATAGGCTCCAGTTTCATCCACCTCATTAGAACTAATTCAAATGTATTCTTTTTAATGGCTGAGTAATACTCCATTGTGTATATGTACCACAGCTTTCTTACCCATTCATCTGCTGATACACTTTTTGGTGAAGTATTATCACATGCAGTTCATTTCCCATTTGAAAATCTGTACTATGAATGTACCCTTTTTGTAATCTGTATCAAGACAACTCAGACCATGTCTCTCTAAGCCAGCTGTTTTCCTTTTCAATAAATTCCCCAAAGGGCCTATTTGATAAATTCAAAGACACGGGTTCTTTGGCCAAACCCCACTTTTCTTTATTATTTCATGGTTCTTCATACTATTTTCTTCAACATCATCACGGTTTCACAGATTCAAAATTGACATTCATGATCTACAGGAGTTGAGTCACACTCACATTGTATCTCTCTCAGAGTTGGACACCATCCATAGAGAGGCAGCCAGGTGTCCACAAAGTCAACTCAAGGGGAAATTTCAAAGGGATCTTCAGGAGGGGTAGAGGATAAAATGCTTCTCTACATTATAAACTACTTTCCTGAAGTCCTGAGAACCTGAGGATGCTTCTTGGATAGATTTTGTCCTTCTTAAGGTGAATTATGTAATTGAGATCTCTTAAAATTTTAATTAACAACAAGTTTGCTGGAAAAGTTACTTCAGAAAAACAAAGATAATATTGTTACAAAGAACAAATCTGATTTCAGAAAGATGCTGCATGATTAAAAAGTGAATAATTTAGAATTGTGGTTATATATTCTCTTAACTTTTTACTTGATGACAGAATTTCTTCTGTCCTGTATTTGCTTGAGCCTTGAGTACTTCAAACATACACTTGCATGATACACTATATATTTCCTCAAAATGCATTTTTATCTGAAATATCAAAAGTAAGTATATAAAAAATAACATTGATTTCTCAAGAATTTTTTTTACAAATTTTCATAAAATTTTGACTGGCATTTCAAAACTATTAATTTGCTTTCACACTTTGTCAAAAATAAACAGTAACAGGTAGTTGATTATTTTGTGACTGAACTGAACTAAACTGAACTGAATAGCATTAAGCATCACAATAACAATAACTATGCCTTCTGATCTACAAGGCAACAGTTTAGATATCCTATTCTTTCAGAAACAATCTTTGCCTAAATGTTGTATTTTAGAACATATTTTCTTAGAAGATCTGATTGTCACAAATAATGAGTACGCTGATCCTTGAAGAAAAATTCTGTCTCAGATACCTGTCTCATTTCTCTACAGGAACCACAGTGTATTCACTGCAGGGTCAGTGCAAAAGCTCTTCTTTAAATGATTCACTTAAAAATTTTGAACATAAATTTAACATGAAGAAAAGGATTTCCGACTTTCCTAATAGAGCTCCTACACTGATTGCAAATGAGAGACTAAACGCAGACAAATAACCTAATGGAGGAATTTTTTTTTCTGATGATGATGCAAGCTTACCTACACATCCATCATAATTTTTCCTAAGATTTTTTTTTTTTATCAACTAAAGGAACCTGAAATATGTTTCTCCTGAATTAAAGATTTTTGCGAAGAAAAGTTTCTACACTATGCTCTAATATATCTGGAAAAGATCATTTATTATTCTGTTAGAAGTATTAGCCTCAATGAAAAGAATGTATCTTCTTTAATCACATAAACACCAATAGATCTCTTGATTAACCTCCTGTCAAAAGCAGTCAATGGACTTTTTAAATTTCTATATTAGACATTCTTTCCTAAGAAGGAAGAACACTCTTTCATTCTCCATTTACACTCAACACTATTTTATTGACCATTATAAAAATAAATAGGTTCTCTGAATGGTATATCAGATTTTCCAGGAACTGTATTCTACTGTTGAACTGAAAACTAGATGACAAAAGTCTTCTGTACTAGTATTGGTAATTACATAACTCATATTTTCCCATTTTTATATATCCAAGCAGTGAGAAGTTTCTGGATTTTATTTCTTTATGCTTTTGTCTTAGGAGCTCAGAACAAATGAGTGAAGTGTATACATTTCACTAATGTGTGCACTACAATATGTGCCTCCAGTCTGCCTCAGGCTAGCAATATCTATAGTGGTAAGCTGATAATATACCCTAAATTATAGGTATTGAAAAGTAATTAATGTTTTCACTTTCTGAAAGCATACATGAGCCAACAAGCACTATACTGTATCATAATTGTGAAATAAATATGTTCCTATCATTTCTAATTAAACAATATCTTGAAATTGCAAATTTTAAAATACATATACTGGTTTTCATAAGAATGATACATAATGGAGATTGGCCTTCAAGACATTAAAATATGCTATGAGTGCAGTAATTAAGAGTATGATACTAATATCCCTTATGGCTTAGCTGGTAATGAATCTGCCTGCAATGCAGGAGATTTGATCCAGGGTTTGAACCTGGGTTTGATCCTCCCCAGGGTTGGGAAGATCCCCTGAAGAAGAGAAAGGCTACCCTCTCAGGTATTCTGGCCTGGAGAATTGCAAGGACTGTACAGTTCATGGGGTTGCAAAGAGTTGGATACAACCGAGTGACTTTCACTTCACTAATATCCTAAAGGAAATCAGTACTGAATACTCATTGGAGGGACTGATACTGAAGCTGAAGCTCCAGTACTTTGGCCACCTGTTGAGAAGAAATGACGCATTGGAAAAGATCTTGATGTTGGGAAATATCGAAGGCAGGAGGAGAAGGGGATGACAGAGGATGAGATGGTTGGATTACATCACCAACTTGATGGACATGAGTTTGAGCAAGCTCCAGGAGTTGGTGATGGACAGGGAAACCTGGCATGCTGCACTCCATGGGGTCGCAAAGAGTTGGGCACAACTGAGTGACTGAACTGAACTAATACAAGTATAGACCATTACATCAATGGAAGAAAATTAGGAAAATACGTAAAACTAGTGAAGCATTACAAGTTGATAGAATACTGGAAGATAATTTCAACAAATATTCTTTTACAGTAACCTTTTAGGGATATGGGCTTCTCTTGTGGCTCAGCTGGTAAAGAATCTGCCTGCAATGTGGGAGACCTGGGTTCGATCCCAGGTTGGGAAGATCCCCTAGAGAAGGGAATAGCTACCCGCTCCAGTATTCTGGCCTGGATTATTCCATGGACTGTATAGTCCACGGGGTTGCAAAGAGTAGGACACAACTGAGTGACTTTCACTTTCACCTTTAGGGCTATATGAAAGAAAAGAATCCATTTAATTCTTCAGAATGTACTTTAATCCAAAGAACACAGGTGAATTAAAAATTTAGCATTGGACTTCCCTGGTGGCTCAGTGGTAAAGATTCTGCCAATTAAGAAGACACGTGTTCAATCCCTGATATGGGAAGATCCCACATGCCGCAGAGCAACTAATGTGCCACTGCTACTGAGCGTGTGCTTTAGAGTCCAGGAACCACAGCTACTGAGCCCGTGCGCTGCAGGTGCTGAGGCTCTCACGTCCCAGCGCTCATGCTCTGCAACAAGAGAAATCACTGCAATGAGAAGCCAACCTACCTACCGCATTTAGGGCTGCACAGCGAGCCCCTCCTCACTGCAAGGCTGGACCCCAGGGCCATGACGGGCGGCCCCTCCTCTCCCTCCCGCCGGCGGGGGAGGTCCCTAACGGAAGGCGCCTCCCGGATCCCGGGGACCAATGACAGCACACTTCGCCAGCTAAAACCGCCCCACCCCAGCCACGTAGAAGGACCTGTCAGCTTACTCCTCGGCCTGGCGACCTATCTGAACCCCCGTCCATCTAGCCTGACCATCCCTCGTAACAGACGTATAAAAGCCACCACCAACACGTCCCGGTGCCGACTTCCTCCACCTGCCTGGTTCTGGTCCAGGAACCCCGCCCCAGAGCGCTTGGCCATTAAAAAGCCTGTTAGACACTCTTTTGGAGTCCTGGTCGTCTTTATCCTAACACTCACTACAACCAGAAAAAACCCCACGCAGCAACAATGATCCTTCATAGCCAAAAATAAATAAATAAAATCTGTATTTTAAAAATTTAATATTAAAAGCTAACAAATTAGAAGAAACTGTGAATAAATATCTAATCACAAGGTGGAATAACCTTTCTAAGCGCCTCTGAAAGGCAGAATCCTCAAAGAAAAGGTTAAATGAAAATTCAAAAAGCTGCCACAAACATAGAAAAGATTATTACCTAAATAATATATTTGAAAATTTAGTCTTCCTTTTCCATTCTAATGGCATTCATTATCTGTACCAACTTTTCTCCTAAGGTAAATTTTAGAATGTATTAAAAAATATACTTAAAGAGCTTTGAACAGCTGCTCAGATAGCAAAGAACTATGAGGCCAAATTCTGGGAGGAAGTGCAGACTCAGAGGGATAGACAAAATTCTGAGAACCAAAACAGCTTTAGCCCTGAAGGTATTTGCATAAATCCTCCAATTTGTGTTGAACTTAAGAAAACTCATCAAGTTACAGGGGCAGAAATAAGGACCTAGAGTCTGCCCAAGGTGGTGCCCAAGGTCTGGATAACCAGTCTGCCTTAGGCTGGGACCCCCAAAGGCCAGGACACTGGATAAAATGCTCCTTGTATTATTCAGGAGAATAAAGATATAGATTAACTTTAGATTTTCATGTTAAGAACCTGTGCTGTAAATTTAGGATAACTGCTAAAATAATAAAAACTGAGTGTGTAACATCTAAGTGAAAGTGAAGTCGCTCAGTCGTGTCCGACTCTTTGCGACCCCATGGACTGTAGCCTACCAGGCTCCTTCCTCCATGGGATTCTCCAGGCAAGAATACTGGAGTGGGTTGCCATTTCCTAACATCTAAACTAGTAAGAAAAAAGTGAATGAATCTATAAGCAGGAAAACAATGAAAGAGAAAAAGATATATATGTATGCATAATTGAAGAACACAAAATAAAATGCTAAACCCCAAATACATCAGTAATTATAGTCAATATAAATGGCCTAAAACTTCCAGTTAAATAACAAAATTAATAAACTGGATGAAAAAAATAGGTGTGCCTGTGTAAATAATCATAAAATGTTCAATTGACCAGGAAGATATGTTATAAATTTTGCTTATTCTTAACAATAGAACCTCAAGATATATGAAATTAAATTGACAGACCTACAAAGAGAAACAGAAAAATCCATAATCATAGAGGGGACTTTAACACATAATTCTCAGTAACTCATAGGGAAGAGAAGGGAAAAGGATAGAAAAGGAACAAAGATAACAAACATAATTACCTACTACATATATATAGGTAGGATAGGTAGATAGATGTATATATATTATATATACAAATACACAAACTTGCAAAATAAACATTATTTGCAATGTAACTAATATATGACAAAAGCAGATGTGAAACAGTTTTTTAAATTGATAACTGAAAATATTGCTATAAACCAATATTCAGCAAATTCCAAAGGACTGAAATCACACAGATAGCCAAAATTTTCTTGGAAATTAAGAAAACTATTCATGAGTAAGTCATAAGTAAAAAATAAAACAGTAAAAAGAAAATAATTTGAATTGAATTTGGGTATGAAATAAAGTTGAAAATTAATGAGCTAAATATTTATCTCAAGAAGGTAAATCCTTAAAAACTATAACAAAAGATAACAAACAAACAGAAAACAAATTAAAAATAAGGGGGAACAGCAAAGAAAGTTTAGTTAGTTAAAAATAATTATAAACAAACATTGAAGGGAGTGATTATAACAAAAGACATAAATAAGCCAATATTGGGAATATAAAAGAGATTTTCATTCTTGATACTACAGATACTAAAATGATATGGGATATTTTTAGCTGTATAATAATAAATTTTGAATTTTAAGTAAAATGGAAAATTTTGTTTAAAAAGATAGCTTACCAAAATGAGAGAGAGAAGGATCAAGAAGGGAAGAAAGATTCTGAATTATCCTATAACCATTAAAGAAATGGAAGCACTAAGGCCCTTCTACAAAGCAACCTTTAGTCTCATGTGGCTTTCCTGAACATTTTCCAAAGTTAATAGACAAAAAAAATGTCCTGCCTGTTTACTCATCAGAAAACGAAAAATGAAGGAATAATCTGAGCTCATTTTACAAGACTATCATAACCTTGAAATCAAAATCCAATAAGGAAAAAAATGAGAAAGCAAAGTACATATCATCTTCACTTATGAACAGAAATATAACAAATCTTGAAAACAAAAAATAAATAAAATTCAACAATATAGAAAAATTTTAATATTATATGTCATAACCAAGTGGATGATGTGTCAAAAAGACAAGGTGTTTAAATATTAGAAAATCAATGAATAGTTATTTGATTAAATGGAAAATGATGTTATTTCAATAGATGTGATAAAAATGGTAAAATTCAAAATTATAATGAATGTGCTATTAAAAAGAATAAAAAACCTCTAACCAAACTAAGAATAGAATCAATTCTTTCATCTAAATATAACTAACTGTTTTTTAACTATATATCATACTTAATAATGAAATAGTAAAAATATTTCTCTTGCATGCATAAGATGAGGATATTATACTGGAGGTTCTGTCCCGTTTGGTAATGGAAATAAAAGGAATGAAAAGTATGTAATTAGATAAAAGGAACAACAGCCTCATTATTTTTGGATGATGTGATTGTATATATAGGATTTTCAAAATATACACACAATTTTTTTATTTAATAGAAGAGTTTATGGAAATTGCTAGATTCAAAGTAAGTTTATAAAAATTGATTTTTTTTATATATAGGTAATATGAAAGAAATGTAAAGAGATAACATTTATAACAGTAAAAAATATATATCTAGCAATAAATACAACAAAACACTCGTCCAAGGTAAGGAGCAGCAGCTGCGCTTTGCTGGGGCAGCCGTGAAGAGATACCCCACGTCCAAGGTAAAAGAAACCCAAGTAAGATGGTAGGTGTTGCAAGAAGGCAGACACACTGAAACCATAATCACAGAAAACTAGTCAATCTAATCAAACTAGGGCCACAGCCTTGTCTAACTCAATGAAACTAAGCCATGCCCTATGGGGCCACCCAAGATGGGCAGGTCATGGTGGAGAGGTCTGACACAATGTGGTCCACTGGAGAAGGGAATGGCAAACCACTTCAGTATTCTTGCCTTGAGAACCCCATGAACAGTATGAAAAAGCAAAATGATAGGATACTGAAAGAGGAACTCCTCAGGTCAGTAGGTGCCCAATATGCTACTAGAGATCAGTGGAGAAATAACTCCAGAAAGAATGAAGGGATGGAGTCAAAGAAAAAACAATACCCAGTTGTGGGTGTGACTGGTGATAGAAGCAAGATCCCATGCTGTAAAGAGCAGTATTGCATAGGAACCTGGAATGTCAGGTCCATGAATCAAGGCAAATTGGAAGTGGTCAAACAGGAGATTGGCAAGAGTGAATGTCGACGTTCTAGGAATCTGCGAACTAAAATGGACTGGATAGGTGAATTTAACTCAGATGACCATTTTATCTACTACTGCGGGCAGGAATCCCTTAGAAGAAATGGAGTAGCCATCATGGTCAACAAAAGAGTGTGAAATGCAGTACTCGGATGCAGTCTCAAAAACGCCAGAATGATCTCTGTTCATTTCCAAGGCAAACCATTCAATATCACAGTAATCCAAGTCTATGCCCCAGCCAGTAACTCTGAAGAAGCTGAAGCTGAACGGCTCTATGAAGACCTACAAGACCTTTTATAACTAACACCCAAAAAAGATGTCCTTTTCATTATAGGGGACTGGAATGCAAAAGTGGGAAGTCAAGAAACACCTGGAGTAACAGGCAAATTTGGCCTTGGAATGAGGAATGAAGCAGGGCAAAGACTAATAGAGTTTTGCCAAGAAAATCCACTGGTCATAGCAAATACCCTCTTCCAACAACACAAGAGAAGACTCTACACATGGACATCACCAGATGGTCAACACCAAAATCAGATTCATTATATTCTCTGCAGCCAAAGATGGAGGAGCTCTGTACAGTCAGCAAAAACAAGACCAGGAGCTGAGTGAAGCTCAGATCTTGAACTCCTTATTACTAAATTCAGACTTAAACTGAAGAAAGTAGGGAAAACCGCTAGACCATTCAGGTATGACCTAAATCAAATCCCTTATGATTATACAGTTAGAGTGAGAAATAGATTTAAGGGCCTAGATTTGATAGACAGAGTGCCTGATGAACTATGGAATGAGGTTCATGACATTGCACAGGAGACAGGGATCAAGACCATCCCCATGGAAAAGAAATGCAAAAAAGCAAAACGGCTGTCTGAGGAGGCCTTACAAATAGCTGTGAAAAGAAGAGAAGCCAAAAGCAAAGGAGAAAAGGAAAGATATAAACATCTGAATGCAGAGTTCCAAAGAATAGCAAGAAGAGATAATGAAGCCTTCCTCAGCAATCAATGCAAAAAAATAGAGAAAAAGAACAGAATGGGAAAGACTAGAGATCTCTTCAAGAAAATTAGAGACACCAAGGGAACATTTCATGCAAAGATGGGCTCGATAAAGGACAGAAATGGTATGGACCTAACAGAAGCAGACAATATTAAGAGGAGGTGGAAAGAATACACAGAAGAACTATACAAAAAAGATCTTCATGACACAGAAAATCACAATGGTGTGATCACTCATCTAGAGCCAGACATCCTGGAATGTGAAGTCAAGTGGGCCTTAGAAAGCATCAGTATGAACAAAGCTAGTGGAGGTGATGGAATTCCAGTTGAGCTATTTCATATCCTGAAAAATGATGCTGTGAAAGTGCTGCACTCAATGTGCCAGCAAATTTGGAAAACTCAGCAGTGGCCACAGGACTGGAAAAGGTCAGGTTTCATTCCAATCTCAAAGAAAGGCAATGCCAAAGAATGCTCAAACTACCGCACAATTGCACTCATCTCACATGCTAGTGAAGTAATGCTCAAAATTCTCCAAGCTAGGCTTCAGCAATACGTGAACCGTGAACTTCCAGATGTTCAAGCTGGTTTTAGAAAAGGAAGAGGAACCAGAGATCAAATTGCCAACATCTGCTGGATCATGGAAAAAGCAAGAGAGTTCCAGAAAAACATCTATTTCTGCTTTATTGACTGCCAAAGCCTTTGACTGTGTGGATCACAATTAACTGTGGAAAATTCTGAAAGAGATGGAAATACCAGACCACCTGACCTGCCTCTTGAGAAACCTATGTGCAGGTCAGGAAGCAACAGTTAGAACTGGACATGGAACAACAGACTTGTTCCAAATATGAAAAGGAGTACATCAAGGCTGTATATTGTCACCCTGCTTATTTACCTTCTCTGCAGAGCACATCGTGAGAAACACTGGTCTGGAAGAAGCACAACTGGAATCAAGATTGCTGGGAGAAATATCAGTAACCTCAGATATGCAGATGACACCACACTTATGGCAGAAAGTGAAGAGGAACTAAAAAGCCTCTTGATGAAAGTGAAAGAAGAGAGTGAAAAAATTGGCTTAAAGCTCAACATTCAGAAAACGAAGATCATGGCCTCTGGTCCCATCACTTCAAGGGAAGTAGATGGGGAAACAGTGGAAACAGTGTCAGACTTTATTTTTTTGGGCTCCAAAATCACTGCAGAGGGTGATTGCAGCCATGAAATTAAAAGACACTTACTCCTTGGAAGAAAAGTTATGACCAACCTAGATAGCATGTTGAAAAGTAGAGACATTACTTTGCCAACAAAGGTCCGTCTAGTCAAGGCTGGTTTTCCAGTGGTCATGTATGGATATGAGAGTTGGACTGTGAAGAAAGCTGAGCGCCAAAGAATTGATGCTTTTGAACTGTGGTGTTGGAGAAGACTCTTGAGAGTCCCTTGAACTGCAAGGAGATCCAACCAGTCCATTCTGAAGGAGATCAGCCCTGGGATTTCTTTGGAGGGAATGATGCTAAAGCTGAAACTCCAGTACTTTGGCCACCTCATGCGAAGAGTTGACTCACTGGAAAAGACTCTGACTCTGGGAGGGATTGGGGGCAGGAGGAGAAAGGGACGACAGAGGATGAGATGGCTGGATGGCATCACTGACTTGGTGGACTTGAGTCTGAGTGAACTCTGGGAGTTGGTGATGGACAGGGAGGCCTGGCACCCTGTGATTCATGGGGTCACAAAGAATCGGACACAACTGAGCGACTAAACTGAACTGAATTGAACTGAACAACAAAACACATACAAAACCTCTGCAAGGAAACTTATAAAAGCTTAGTGAGAAACATTAAAGATGGTCTTAATAAATTATGAGAGGTACCATATTTATGGATTGAAAGACTCACTATTTTAAAGATTTCCATCCCTTTTAAACCAATTTATAGCTTGGATTTACTCCTAAGCAAATCTCAGTCGATTTTTATTGTGATTGTCATATTACTGATCTTAACGAGTTAAGTTTTAAAATGTATAAAAAAGTGCAATGTCTTCAAGACATCATTGAAGAAGAAGAACAAATGGAAATCTCTTGATACCAAATACCTAGATTTATTTTAAAGCCAAATCATTTAAGACAATATGGCATTAGCACAAGAATAGACATACAGAGAAGTAGAACAGAAACAGACTCACACATACACGGACTTCATGCACAACAGAGGAAGTGCCGCACACCAGTAGGAAAGAATAGACTTTCCAATAAAATTCGGATTCCTTATCATGGTCTACAGTTTATGTCCAGCTACTCCTTTAAAGCAATTTCTACAGTTACCCATGCTTTTCACTCTCTACCTGCTGTGCCATTCTCCTCACAATTGCCCAAATGGTGGCTCAGCCTGTAAACAAACTTCCTGAGATGTGGGAGACCAGAGTTCAATCCGTGGGTCAGGAAGATCCCCTGGAGAAGGAAATGGCAACACACTCCAGTATTCTTGCCTGGAGAATCCCATGGACAGAGGAGCCTGGCAGGCTACAGTCCATGGTGGGCCGCAAAGAGTCAGACACAACTGAGCGGCTAACAGTTTTGCTTTCAGCAGACATATGCCTACCTCAAAGCCACAGACCAGTTAGTCCTTCCGCATGGCATGCTTTGCCCCGAGATTCACTGCATTTATATTTTGTTAAAATATCATCTTTTTGGAGTGGTTTTCCTTGACCTGCCTTTCAAAAATAGGTATCTCCAATATATTTTCTCTCATTAACTTGCTTCATTTTTCTATGTCATCTACACTCTCTAGAGAGATGAAGGACTTTTTTTTTTAACCCCTCTGTGTCCCTAGCTCCTGCTTAATTACTGAGACACAGTGTTTTCGCATAAATACATGCTGGATATATGAATAAAATATATTTTGAAAGTTCTCCCTTACTGATATTCAAAGAAAACACTTCAAAGAAGATACCATATTTCTTCTCTTAAGTAACAAAGACTTTGAAATTTAAATATTCAACATCATTAAGGAAGGAAAGAGATAGATCCTCTTGTAAACAATGTAGGAAGACTCCTGGTATGAAAAATGTCAGATAAATTAAGAGGCTTTACAATAAATTTCTGTCTTAATATTCTATATTAGCGATTAGAACCAAAAAAATAATTTTAAGATGTAGTTGTTACATGAACAATGTATTTTTCATAGCATTAATGATAAAAACATATAATAAATTAAAAATAATATAAACATCAACAAACAAGATAATAGCTAAGTAAATTTTATATAGTCAAAGAATGCAATATAATGCAACTCTCCAAATGATGTATACTAATAATTTAAGTGTTGTGAAAAAACATAGGATAATAACAAGTGAAAAGGATGGATTTTAAAGTTGTTTGCATAGTAGAATATCAAGTAAAGAACAAAGGTATGCATAGAAAAACAGAGGAAATAAATATATTAAAATATTAACAGTAATTATATATGCTATGAGTGATCTAATTTCAATATACTTTTCTGTTTTCCTGGGGGGGTAGTTTAATAAAGTCCTTCATCAGAGCCTTTTATTCAGTATTACATCTTCTGTTTTTCACCAGTATTTTTTTCACAAATTGGTCAAGCTCATGTCAGTTGCCTTATTAGTGCTCAATGCTCTGTATTAGTGGTATTATGCCAGTCACATTTCCTTGTCAGACCACCTGACACTCTTTAAGCAATTCATTTTGACAAGAAATTCTTCCGATCCTATTTTGCCTTGACATGCTTCAACCTGGATATCTTTCCTTACTATCTTACAGCTGTACACACTTTCTTCTCTAAAGCAATTGTGATTACAAAGATATGCCTCTGACTGCATTTCCACTGTCAAGTATGATTGCATCCCTCCTTCCCTATCACCTGCTCCTATCTACCTCCTCCATCACCTGCCTGCTGGCCCTGCTGGCAGCTTGTCCAGCATCTCCTGGTGTTGCAGCTTCTCTTTATGAGGGGCTGCCTTCACTCTTCTCAGAGGACACATCTTATTTCCTCAGCTTATACTCAGGGTAGCAGAGGAGACCAGGGATGGGTATAGACTCAGGGCATCCAGACAGTGGACTGTTTCACAGCCAGGACTTCAGGAGAACCCAAAACTAAGCATATGTATATTTGCTCTAACAACTCTGGAGTCTACTTCCATAGCCTCACAGGAGCCTGTGAACTCTGAAAATTCCAGAAACTCTTTTACATCACATTGACTTTCTACTAACTTTATTGGTCTACAGAGGAATCCAGAGGCAAAAGTTATACCCATCCTCCAAGTCAGTGTTAGAAAGGAGAGAGACCCCACAGTCGGACTCACCACCTAGAGGCAATGGAATTTTGGTAAAGCAAGGAAGAGTCTATTTTCTATTTCACAGGATAAGGTGGTGGTGTTTTCCCAGTGCATGACATTATATACACACAGAGCTTCTTTTTGCAAAACTCCATGATGTGCTTCATCTGTGTACCTGATATGAGTCAGTTTGGAAGCCTGGCTGAAGCAGTACAATATGGCAATTTTGCATTTCTTATGCCATCTTCCAGATTTCTTTTGCTTTGCCCATCCATTTATTTTCTTCTTGAGTAACTGAGGGAACAGCAAACTCTTCAACAACCTGTGCTAAGGAAGCACAAGTTATGTCTCTCCCACTTTTACCAATGTGTTGTCCTGTCACGAACCCTTCAAGGAAGATCTCTGCTTGCTACTAAGATCTATACTTAATAGAAAGCAAGATATGGAATAATTTCTCTATGGTTATATATCAGTGTGTTTGCTTTTTCAATAACTAATAATTATGGAATGTACTACATTAGACATTTTAACCTTGTCTTAACCTAACGATGCCACATTCCACTGCCAAATGTATCTCAAGATCATCTATCCAGAGTAGAGATTAATATGGCCACAATCAGGAGTACTGTGTATTCAAAGACAAGTTTTGGCCAATACAACTATACAAGCAAACTATAAATATTTTCCAAGTTGAAAATATTCTTATCACTCCTTCCTTCACCAGTACTCCAGTGGCTAAGACACTGAGCAGAGTAAGTCAAGTATGTCTGGAAGATAAACTATTAATCATATTTTCAAACCATATTCAAAATTATAATCGATGATGGCCTTTTTTTCCTGTTTTAAACAGGCCAATTTACTTTAATTCATGTGGTAATTCTCAAAGCATAGATTGTTTGGATATGGTTTCAAATACAGAAACTTGCCCAAGTAAACTTTAAGATTTCATCTCTTGATCCCTTTAACATTCCTGTCCCTATTGAGAAGGGAAATAGGTCTATCAAAAGAGTTTTCTTATCTATAAATCAATAATAATGATTAGCAAACTCACTCACTCATGTCACATTACCAAATTTATTTCTAAACACATTTCAACATATTCTCATACAGTCTTTAGTGCTTGTCAGTAGGTGATAACATATCCGGCTTTCACAAATTCATGAAAATTACACAGTTGTTAAATTTTAGAGTAAGAGTTTAACACTAAGTGAGAAAAATTTTTTTAGAGTAAGGGATAAGGATTTTATGTGTTAAAAATGACCTTTCACTTCATAATAATGTTAAGATTAGGGCTTTGTAGTCACACTTTGTAGGTCAGGCTTGAGGAGTGAGAGAAAACCAAAGGATCAAGGGCAATGACATCATTTCTGCACAGTCTGAAGGACCCAAAGACCAAGACTAAGAGTCCAAATATAAACCTAATGAGAACCTAATGAGAAAAAAGTAGGAGCATAGAGGAGATGAGAAGGCGGCGATACAAGTACCCAAGGCCCTACTTTCAATCCCCTCAGCAGCCTGCTAGGATACTAAAGACCAGTAAGAAGCTACACAAGAATACCTGCCCCTTTGGAAATGCTCCACGTTTGCAGCGCTAATGGGAGAGCTGGGATCTGAGATGAAGAAACAAGGTCCTCTGATGGACTGGAGCTTTTCCCCAAGGCCCAGTAGGAGGCCCAAGAAAAACAAGATACATGCACCCCAGTGTTCACTGCAGCACCATTTACAATAGCCAAGACAGGGCGACAACTTAAATGCCCATTGATAAAGGGACAGATAAAGAAGATGTGGTGTATGCATGCAGTGGAATATTACTCAGTCATAAAAAGTAACAAAATAATGCTATTTGCCGCAAAATGCATGGGCCTAGAGATGATCAGAGGTGAATAAGTACAGTAAGTCAGAGAAACACAAATATCCTATAACATTACTTAGATGTGGAATCTAAAACAATGATATGAATGAACTTAAATACAAAACAGAAAGAGACCCACAGATACAGCAAACAAAGTTATGGTTACCAAAGGAGAAAGGCGGGAGACGGAGGGATAAATTTGGAGTTTGGGATTAGTATATACATATTTATATATATTTACACTATTATATATGGTAGATAAACAAAGTCCTACTGTATAGTACAGAGAATTCTACTAAATATTGTATAATAACCTATAAGGAAAAGAATCAGAAAAAGTGTGTATGTGTGTGTGTATATATATATATATGCCATTCCCGTCTTCAGGGGATCTTTCTGACCATGGATTGAACCTTGGTTCCTGTATTGCAAGCAGATTTTTTCCCATCTGAGCCACCAGGAAAGCCATAGATAGATAGACAGACATCCAAATCATTTTGCTAGATACCTGAAACTAACACAATATTTTAAATCACATTTACATGATCATTGTTGTTTGATAAAAATAAATAAATAAAAGTAAAATGAAGGCATTTCTGTGCAGCCAACTCACACTGCACTCACCTCCCTACATTTTCTGTAGGAGATGACTGCCCTCCAGGCTAAGATTTCTCTCATAGCCTGCTGCATTTTCTCTCTAGAAGGTAAAAGTGACATTTTCAACAACTTTTCCCATTTAAAAAAAAAAATCATTACTCTTTTATGGAATTGCATTGTTTCCCTGTGAGGCAAAGTCACTTCTAAACCAAACTGGACAAACCACAGTTGACTTAAACATATGCTTTTCAAGCAATTTTATTCCATTATCTAAGAATTTAGCACTGTTCTGCAGTCCTAAGTGGCATCAGAGTACAGTTTTACTGTAGAACTGTCAAAATATAATACAGTCTACAATAAAAGCTAATAGGTAAATAAAGTAACAAAACCAACTTCCTTTTCAAAGGGCCACTGCAACAATATTTTAACATGCACTTTTGATGCAAGATACTAATATCTTTCTAAATACATTTATTTACAGTTTATATGTCTTGTTTCTAGGCCAGGACATTATTTGGGATTTGGTTGTGTTTTTTGTTAACAGCATCATCAAACTAATAAATAAAAGGAGAAATCTAGCCAGTTTGGAAGGGGCTGAAATAGAATTATATGCACAACAAATCTTAGTGATTTTTCAGGAATATACTAAAGTATTTTCAAACAACTGCAGATTACTGCAAGTAGACTATTATCAATTTCTCTGTAATATGGGAGTGACTTTCAAGATGGAGATTTTTCTCTTTTTTTGTTGTTGTTGTCTACTGTAAATATATATCTTTTTATTTTACTCCCTGTTTCTTGATCCAGCTTCTGAAACAGTATAATCAACTATTTATTTTTCCTTGGGTTGTTTTTTGTTTGTAAATCTTTCACCTCAGTGTATTTCTTGAGATGATTGTATGTGTGTCTTGCTTTGTTCAAGGCACACAGCTGAATTCATTTTATACATGAAGCAAACAAACAAAACATGGCATGGAGTCTACTTACTTTTAAAAGGTGACATTCCATTTTGGTTCAATAAAATAAAAATAATTATTTTTTTAAAGAATAGTTTCTCTCTGTGTGTTAGGTTTGAGACCTGAATACAAATAATAAAAAAAGAAAATAATAGCAATGAAAATATGAACTTCTAGAATACTTTATAATGTTGATGGAAGCCTTGTTGTTTTTTCCCCATATATACCCACATAAGAAAATCATTGAACTCATAGGGTTTCTCTTATAAGCCATCAGTGGGAATTATATGACCTCTATGTAGTTAAAGGGGTACCTATTGAGATCCAGATCAACTTGCTGTCCTCATATTTGTTCCACTGCAAAGATACTCTTAAAAATTTCTGAGTTGACAGCTATTGCTTAGACAATTTTTTAATCATTTTGATAGTCACAGTTTCTGTCATTAGTAGGGCAAACTGACAAATTATCCATGACATATTTACACTAGCAATGGCATCCCCTGGAAGCCAAGATGCTGGAAAACATACATGAGTAGCAATGTGTATAGAAAGTGCTAGCTCACCATCTGTTTGTTTGGGTTGAGAGCTGGAGAGAGCTCTTTTGTTTGAACAAGGCAGGGTTGATATTGTGACTGTTTCAACGAAATTCATGAAATGAAACTTCCAGTTGCTTGTCAAGTGAACATTTTCACCATGGAAGGCTATGTTGCGTCCCAACAAGAGGCAAGAGAATCCTGTTAATATGGCAGTTCTTATCCTTCCTGCAGAAGAGTAAGCCTAAGTCACCAGTACAATTATGTGTACTTTCCCAAATGTCCACAGCCTGAAAGCTATGAATGTCTCTAAAAATATCAACTATGCATACGAACCACATAATCTTTGTATTCTATATTTATTCTCTCCTTAAAGTCATTTCTCAACAGTAATAACTTTACTAATATTCAGATTAGTTTTCATCAGAAGAATATGGAATACTGCAAGTAGACTACTGAATTGCTTAATGCACAGGCCTTTAGCTACTCCAGTATGAAGTCTGGTATGTCACATCAGAATAATGTGGAAAATATTGCCCATTTATAGTGGAAGTATATACAGTGTTATTAATATAAACATGTGTCAGAATTTCTGGGTTTGAATATCAGCTATGACACTATTTGTGTGTTCCTGGGCAAATAACCTCTGTGCTATAGTTTTATAATCTGTAGGATGATTATATTAATAAAGCCATTAACTGTGCTGTTTTGAGGATTAAATGAAGACACATATATAAAGGACTTGCAACAATTTACTGGCATCTTATAAGTAATACATACGCTAGATATTATTATTCAGTTCAGTTCAGTTCAGTCACTCAGTCGTGTCTGACTCTTTGCAACCCCATGAATCGCAGCACACCAGGCCTCCCTGTCCATCACCAACTCCCGGAGTTCACTCAGACTTGCGTCCATCGAATCAGTGATGCCATCCAGCCATCTCATCTTCGGTCGTCCCCTTCTCCTCTGCCCTCAATCCCTCCCAGCATCAAAGTCTGTTCCAGTGAGTCAGCTCTTCACATGAGGTGGCCAAAGTACTGGAGTTTCAGCTTTAGCATCATTCCTTCCAAAGAAATCCCAGGGCTGATCTCCTTCAGAATATTACTGATGTTATTATTATCACTACCAATAAGTAAATGATTCACTTTGCTGTGCACCTGAAATTAAAGCATTGTAAATCAACTATACTCCAAACAAAATTAAAAAAATTTTATCCTTATGTCCATATTTGCTGTTCCACATAGAGATTTTTCTATTTGCCACTTAAGGGAAAATAGATGGGGAAGCAATGGAAACAGTGACAGACTTGATTTTCTTGGGCTCCAGAATCACTGTGGATGGTGACTGCAGCCATGAAATTAAAAGATGCTTGCTCCTTGGAAGAAAAGCTATGACAAACCTAGACACCATGTTAAAAAGCATAGACATTACTTTGCCGACAAAGGTCCATATGGACGAAGCTATGGTTTTTCCAGTAGTCATGTATAGATGTGAGAGTTGGACCATAAAGAAGGCTGAGTGCCAAAAAATTTATGCTTTTGAATGCAGGATACCTGGGTTTGAAGGGATCAAACCCCCCTTCCCAGGGGGGTAGGGAAGATCCCATGGAGAAAGGAATGGCTACCCACTTCAGTATTCTGGCCTAGAGAATTCCATGGACTGTATGGTCCATAAGGTAGCAAAGAGTCAGACATGACTGAGTGACTTTCACTTTCACTTTATAAATGTAATATTGGAGAAGACTTTTGAGATTCCCTTGGACTGCAAGGAGATCTAACCAGGAAATCAGTCCTGAATATTCATTGGAAGGACTAATGCTGAAGCTGAAGCTCCAGTACTTTGACCACCTGATGCAAATAGCCAACTCACTGGAAAAGACCCTGATGCTGGGAAAGATTGAAGGCAGGAGGAAAAGGGGATGAGAAGACGAGATGGCTGAATGGCATCACCGACTCAATGGACATGAGTTTGAGCAAGCTCCAGGAGATGGTGACGGACAGGGAAGTCTGGTGTGCTGCAGTCCATGGGTCCAAAGAGTTGGACACAACTGAGCAACTGAACAACAATAGAGCTTTTCACAAGAATGACATTGTTCATATGAGCCATTTCCCTTATTCCAGAGTGGAGCTTCTTAAGGATGAAAGTCTGTGAGTTTTTTCCTTTCTAAAACTAAACACTGATCACATGTGTTAATCATGGACCCTGCCACACCCACAGCTTCTTAGGGAAACTGTCCTATCTACTTAGGTCCCACAAGCTTTGCTCTGCCAAGCTATAAAGCCAAACACAGACCTCTCCTAGGAATGCAGACCCTGTGGCATGGAAAGGATCAGTGTGTCTGCAGCAACTGAAGGTTGGTACCGGTGAGGACACAGCTAGAATACGGCCACGAGGGATCAGAGTGGAATTTATATGAAAATAATGAGAAGAAAGAAACACAAACAGGAAAAGGCTGCAAGGAAGAAAAAAATCTAGGGTAAGAGGGTAGAGCAGTCCACGGAAAGTGGGAAGAAGCATGACGGGAGAGAAGGAAGCAAGAGAACAAAAGATGGAGGTTCTGAGAATGTATCTCAATAACCTTCCAGCCCCAGCCACCTCAGCCTCCTATCATCAAGACCTCATACTGTGATTTTATTAAGGTTTCACACATCATGAATCCTCATTCCTGATCTTCCCAATAAACTCCTCTGTTAATGGAGCTCTTTAAGAGGGATTTTAAACAAAGGAAAACATATTAACTGTATTTTCTTACTTTCTCTATTTTTGATGCTCTGATATCTGAAGCTTTGATGAACCAAGAGAAACTGCCCCTCCCAGAACCAGTTAATTTCTACAGAGTTAAGGAAAACAACTTTCCTGGGAACCCCTAGAGCCTACAGCCCCAGTAACCCAGAGCCCACAGCAACCATTCAAACTACCCCAAATCCAACACCTGCTTCCCTTCTGTCCTCCTGTGGAAGCCATAGGAAGGTTCCAGTCCACTACCCCCACCCTCTCTCTGCCTGCTCATCTTTGCTCCTTGCTTCCCCTGAAGCCGTACATGCTATGCTGTGCCTGTATCCAGGGGACTGTGAGTGTGATAACAACTTCTGTCTTCATGACAATCATTTCTGTGCTCTGCCTGTCTTACAATATCTGACTAAAATCCAGCTACCATTAAAGAAAAAAGGCAGATTCTCATGTGAGTAAGAGTAATACATACTTTTAAATGGTAGCGGCCTCAAGGGGGCATATTCCAGAGGCCAGGGCCACAAGAGGGTTGAATAAATGATTTCTGGTTGTGAGCAGCAGAAAATGCTTAGAAGGGGTAGCATTTGAGATATATGTTGAAGGACAGGCAGAATTTAGACATGAATGATGGGGCAGGAGCAAAGACCAGCAGAGGGGCTGGCCTGAGCACAGGTGGGATGGGTAGAGTGTATAGTGGAAAGGAAGCTTGATAAACTGAAGAGATATAAGGAGGCTAAGCCTGGAGGAAAGATTGGAGTCAAGTTCACACTTATATTCCCTTGAACTATCAGTCCTCTATTATAGCTTTAACAGTTAGAGTATGCACTGGAGACTAAATTGTGCTCCCCACACACAACAAAGTCATATGTTGAAGTCTTGGCCCCTAATGTGATGGTATTTGGAGATGGGGCTTTGGGAGATAATTAAGCTTAGATGGGGCCCTCAAGATGAGATTAGTACCCTTATAGGAATAAACAAAAGAGTGTTTGCTCTCACACTGTCTCTCTGGCTGTCTCTTTCTCCCTCTCTCTCTTCTATATAAAGTCACAGCAAAAACATGAACCTCTTCAAAACAGAAAGATAGTCTTCACCAGGAAACCAAATTACCTTGGAACCTTGGTCTTAGCCTTCCCAGCCTCCAAAACAATGAGGAATAAATTCCTGTTGCCGAAGCCAGTCAGTCTACGGTAAGGCAGCCCAAAGTGACTAACATGGTAGGGAAGGGCTCAAACAAAATGCCAGTTCCCAAAATGAACTTTCAAAACCTGATTTTGCCATTGCCCGTCCTGTGCTTGTGAACTTGATGAAAGCTGGTGTTTGGCAGGAGAGAACGAACATACAGGTAAGGTAACGGCAGTGGTACAGCTTCTGGGGCCGCTTGTCTTCGTGGCCTTAACACCATTTCCAGGAGTGAATGTTTCCATCATAGCATGACAAATGTAATGGGTTTTAGAAAGTGCATTTTCAAAAAATTAATAGTTTACATGCTGTATGAAAGCATTAGGTTCAGGGGCATGTTTTCACAAGCTTCTAATAGAATATCTTAAAGAAACCATCCTAAAATGAAGTCATAATGTTTCACAATGTGTGATTCTGGTAACAATGCATGGGAAATAGATTTACAACTGAAGGATAGGAAAAGGAATGAAAAAAAAAACTATAGTCAGTGTTTCTGTTCCATTAATTTTTAAAAATTAGTTTAATTATATGCATTCCCAAAGTACAATGGGGAATCAAATAGTAGGTGTTTATGAAGAATTGAGAGGGAGGAAAAATACTCAAACAACATAAGTAACATACCAGAGAGGAAAAACTAGCTTCTAATCCCACCAGGTCTCATTCAGAAGACCTGGTGAAAATTAATCTACTTCTATATACTGAATTCAAGAGGAGATGTAACCGTCACAGGGTAACAATTTGAAGCTGATCTTTCTCTGAATTCACTGACCTAACGCCCAATTATTTGATTATTATAATTTGGATTATTGTGATTTTTAATGATAGCCATTTGACTTCGATTTGGCTGCTAACATAATCTTCAAGAAGCCTGGGCCTGATTTCTTCATACTTACAGGAGGAAAGTGGAAAAAGCGAATAATTACTCTTAGCTAAGCTATGTTTTAATGTACATACAAACACTATAGAACTAAGAGGACAAGATATCCATTAAATATGGATTTTGAGACTTTCATACTCCCACATACATGCAAACAAATGCACTTTGCTTAATCCCTGAGAGGCTTAATATACAGGACATAATATGGAAACAAAGGCATCCTGGGACAGAGAAGACAGAGGGGCTCAGCATGTGTGATTCTGAAATCTTCAAAGCCAGGATTCTTCTTTATGCTTCCCTTCAATGTTGATCAGCTTCCTCAACTAGAATAAAGTATTTTGTAGTTCACTGAGCCACAAGTAGAGGCAGGCAGCCGCTACAGTTTCCATTACTCATGCAATATTGCTATGGAGTTATCTTAAATTTATCATAACCTGTAATTTGTCATCTATATCAAGTTAGTACTTAGATATACTCCAACTGATGAACTTACAGAACTCCTCAGAGCTCTCCAGTGGAGCCCAGGTGGAAATAAGCAGCATTTACTCAGCACTTTCCATGTACCAAACATTATATACAGTGCTGGAGACAAAAGGAACATGATGTGGCCCTTTTTCACAAATGATTCACAGGACACAGTGTACAGACAGAAACGTTAGCTGCCAATATCCTTCCTTAAATGTTAACCACCGAATATGTGGCTAAGAAAATTAATGCATAGGAATTCCCACCTGTGGATGGCTGCCTAAGTCAGGAGATTACATGAAGAAATTTAACTATCAGTCAGAAGAGCCATTATTAAAAATCTAAAAATAACAAATGCTGGAGAGGATATGGAGAAAAGGGAACCTTCCTACACTGCTGGTAGCAATGTAAGTAGGTACAAGGCTGTTCTATGGAGAACAGCATAAAGGTTCCTTTAAAAACTAAAAATAGGTATTTCTCCTTCTCTATATGACTTACTCCACTCAGTATGAAACGCTCTATGTCCATTCATGTTGCTGCAAATGGCATTATTTCTTACACCTCTTTATATGTGTAATCTAAAAAGAAATTATACAAATGAACTTAGGTACAAAACAGAAACAGACTCACAGACTTTGAGAATGAGATTAGGGTTGCTGGGGAAAAGAAGAGGGAAGGGACAGTTAGGGAGTTTGGGAACAATATGTACAGACTACTATTTTATAATCGATAACCAACCAGGACCTACTGTATAGCACACGGAACTCTGTTCAATGTTTTGTGGGTGGAATTCTGTTCAATGTTATGTGGCAGCCTCGATTGGAGGGGAGTTTGGGAGAGAATGGATACATGTAAATGTATGGCTGAGTCCTTTCACTGCTCACCTGAGACTATCACAACATTGTTTGTTAACTGGCTATACCCCAGTACAAAATAAAGAGTATTTTAAAAATCACCAGTATTGGTGAGGAAGTGGGGAAATGGTATTCTTGCGCACTACTGATGGGATTATAAACTGGTGCAACTATTAGGGGAAAAGTCTATAGGTTTCTCAAAAAATAAAAAAATAGAATGGCCATCAGTTCAGTTCAGTTCAGTTCAGTCACTCAGTCGTGTCCAACTCTTTGCAACCCCATGAACCGCAGCATGCCAGGCCTCCCTGTCCATCACCAACTTCCAGAGTCTACCCAAACTCATGTCCATCGGCTCAGTGGAATGGCCATATGATCCACCAATTGTACTTCTAGGTATATACCCAAAAGAATTGAAAACAGGATATTGAGCAGATATTTATTTGCACACCCATATTCATAGCAACACTCTTCACAATAATTGCTCAAAGATGGAAGCAACCCAAATGTTCGTTGACTGATGAATGGATAAGAAATTGTGGTACATGCATTCAATGGAATATTTTTCAGGCTTGAATAGGAAGGAAATTCTGACATGGATGAACTTTAGGGACCTGCTAAGTGAAATAAGCCAGTCACAAAAAGAAAAGTACTTTCTGATTCCTCTGTATTATATGGAGTATCTAAAATGGTACGTGTAAACTTGTCTACAAAACAGAAATAGATTCAGAGACATGGTAAACAAACTTATGGTTACCAAAGGGGAAAAAGAGGGAGGGGTAAATTAGGAGTTCAAGATTAACATATACATACTACTGTATAAAAAATAAACAAGGACCTACTGTATAACACAGGGAACTATATCCAATATCTAGGAATAGTTTACAATGGAAAAAAATCTGAAAAAGAAAAGATAGATAGAACTGATTTATTTTGCTATTCACCTGAAACTAATCAATAATATGCTGCTAAGTTGCTTCAGTCATGTCTGACTCTGTGGGACCCCATAGACAGCAGCCCAGCAGGCTCCCTCATCCCTGGGATTCCCCAGGCAAGAACACTGGAGTGGGTTGCCATTTCCTTCTCCAATGCAGGAAAGTGAAAAGTAAAATTGAAGTCGCTCAGTCGTGTCCAACTCTTAGCGACCCCATGGACTGCAGCCTATCAGGCTCCTTTGTCCATGGGATTTTCCAGGCAAGAGTACTGGAGTGGGATGCCATTGCCTTCTCTGTAAATCAACTATACTTCAATCAAAAGAAAAGAATGTAACTTGATCTTGAAGCAGGTGCCAAAAGATCCAAAAACACAATTAAGGATTTCCCCAGTCTATGGTATGTCTCCAAGTTTGTGGATGAGAGAAGTATATGTCCCTGAAGAGGAAAATAGTAGTCCAACAGGGGTAAGAAAAAGCCTAGTGCATTTGAAGCATTCGTTCATTTCACAGAGGTTGCTTATAAATTACTAGGATTAGTTTGTTTGCCCAGTCATTTGCTTATTTCTCCCTCTAAAATGGTCAAGAACGAGAATCAGGTACAAACACAGGGAGCCCAATGTGCAGGTGCCACCTTCCATATATAAAAATAAAGCCATAGACAAAACACTTGGAGTTTTTCAAAGTGGTGACAAATACTCCTCATGCATTTAGTTCTACTCTTAGCCATATCTCTCTGTGCCCAGGTAAACATTTGAAAAGTAATCACTGGAAAAGAGCACAAGCTTTGGAGTGAGAGCTCTGATCTTACTTTCTAGGTTGGTTGCTTACTAGAATGGGACCTTCGCCATAAATTTGTCCTCCAGTGGCCCATGTTTGCTGACTAGTAAAGGGTAAACAGCTAAAGGGAAGTTGTGAGTATTCAATTAAAGAAGGCATGTGAAACACCTGATATTTAGTAGGTTCCAACAACAACATATCCACTGTTCTTGCAAGAAAGCCTGACAGCTGGCTCCAGCCATGGAAACGCATCAACAAATGATGAATGTCACCCCCCCACCCCGACCCTTGCTGCCTCCAGAACTGATCGATGGCCTCATTACCACCAGCTGAGCTAAGTGGCTAAAAAGCACGGAAAACAGCACTCATGGAAGGCAAATCACCACATGCCAAAAGAAACCTCAAAAAAGAAGACATGGTAAAATGGGATAGTAGGGGTCAGGGAGAAAACAGAGCCCCACTCCCCACAGTGGAGACTGAACCGTAGGTGACTTTGATGAAAACATTCATTCATAAGCAAATGCCTACATGCTATTTTCTTTCCCTATATTTCAGTCCCTTATCCACCCACAGCTTCACTTCCATATTTCAGCATTGTAATACTTCTAACCTTCCTCCTTCCTCATTAAGGAGGATGCATTGAATAGGCCACATGGAGAGATTTACACTGCCATGTCTGTGAGGAGGAATTCTAGCACAGTGATTTACTTTAACATCAAACTCAAAAGCAGGCCCAGAAATCCTTCATTATCATTTAATATGAATCTATTTCATTAACTAATTTAAAATCATGCATAATTCATCACATGCATTGTTCATTTATTGTTTAGCATGCATTTCCCTAGATGTGATGTCTATATTAGCTTAACCTCATTATTTTTCCGGCATAAAATGATTGAGATATACAACATTTCTTTATTATTGGAAGTAAGATGGCTCTTTATTCATCAAATTGGGTCACTGATGTCCCTATGTAACATATTTCCCGACTTTCATTTTCAAAATCCTTTCCTATACATTCTCATTTTATCCTTCTAATAATCATGTTTTTAATTAACCTAATGTATTATTTTATTTACTTGCTTTCTGTGACCTCGACTGAGAAATTTGCTCAAGTAAAATGTGGTAGTTTTAAAACCGGAACTCAAATCTCCTGTCTTCTAATTCAAATTGCTACCGATAAGATAGTTATTCACAGTTCCCAAAAGAAAGGGACACGCTCCTACTACACAGGGGCCAAGCAAGAGCCTTTCCTGTGGCTTCTAAGGGAAGGAATGGGTGAGGCAGGAAAAGTAGCTTAGGATGGGTACTTCGAAAAATTTCAGTGGACTCTGAGGCATAAGGATTGTCCCTAGCTGTCTGATACTTGGTTATGGGATGATTAAGGCAGGGAAAGAGTGGCTCTGAATATATGCCCAAAGGAGGGGGTGATGGAGGTGTGAGTTCTGGACTGATGAGTTTGCACATACGAGAGGCACCCTTGCAAGTGAGTCATTTACTATCTCAAGTAATTGGCTAGCCCTGGGAGGAGCAGCCTCTCCAGGATCAACAAGGCCCTGGATGTCATAGCATCAAAAACACAGGGTTAACACAAAGACCTGGTCATTCATACATTCCAGACACAGTGCTAAATTCTCAACATGTACTGTCTTACAAATACTTCCTAACAACCCTACAAAGTAAATTCTTCATCATTACCATTAGCATCATCATCCTTACTTTACAGATGGGGGACCCGAGATTTAGAGACACCAGGAACATGGCCTGAATCATAGCCAGAAAGTGGGGGGATAAGAATGTGACCCTCTCCACTCTAGCTACAGGGATCATGCTTTTAACCATTGTATCCCAGAATCTATTCAGAAAACTCAAGAAATATCATTGATGACTTTAATTTTTATATAATGTTTCCCTTGGCCCCCAAATCACATCCAGGTTATCATGCTCCTGAGCCAACTGATTAGATCAGTTTATGTTCACAAAACATGGTTGAGAATCTGCTGTGTGATTGGGAGTAGAGATGGGAGTTAAGAATAAACTGAGAAATCTGAGCAAAGTCTCTTGACTTAGTAGGACCTTTTACAGTCAAACTTCAAAGTAAGTCTTTTGCCACCTACTCTTTTATTATAAATCTCTGTCTCTTTTCAAACTCACCTGAAGTTTTATCTCCAATGTAGTCTGCATAGCCCTATTACTGAATAGCCAAGAGAAGGAGCATAATCTCTACATCTCAAAGATTAGGTATGAGCTCACAAGGACATTGGAAGGATAAGCCAGCTTAAAATATTATAGTATAGAGCTCAGAAAAACAAACGGATATTTAAATTCTGTGGTTAGTAATGTAATCTGAGCAAGGCCAATGAGAGATTCACCTGATTCAGGGATCTCCCAGGAGGTAAAAATTTCCTAAAGATGCCACTTCCACCACAAGAATCAGTTCAGTCACACCCCACTGTCACCAAGACTGGCTGACAAAGCCTTTGGCTTCTCTGGATAACACAGTTGTTAAATTGTGCCAATTTCACTATGAAAGAAAATCAATGACTCTCTATATTACCAGTAGGAGCATCCACTTCTACCTCCACACCATAGCCAGCCTCCACAAACACACATTGCCATAGCCCTATGGGGTCATGAGGGACATCTTAAGAAGATAAGAAATCACTCTAAATTGCAGGATCTTATTAAATGCACTGAACTCAGAAAGAAAGAGTTTCCAGCTCTAAGAAGTATGTCTTCTCTTCATTCCAGTTTAGTTCCTGATTCCCTCTTGATTCACAGGCCTCCAGCATTGAACTGAGAGTTCATAATAAATAGAGGGACTTTATGAGTAGATAGAGAAGGAAATGGCAGCCCACTCCAGTATTCTGGCCTGGAAAGTCCCATGGACAGGGGAGCCTGGCTGGCCACAGTGCATGGGGTCACAAAGAGTCGGACAAAACTGAGTGACTTCACTTCACTGTGAGTAGAGGGACCATTACTTTATTATCTAAACAGAGACACTTTTTGAGGGAGAAAGGGATTAGTATTAATCTTTACGCAGGAACAATGAGCATAACTAGGTTCTCTTCCAGATAAAGGGGAATGTGTGGGCACCTGATTCGTAGGACAGAGAGGAGCCAGTTCTTCATGACCGCCATGTGGCTTTTTAGATGCAGGTGTTCACTTATCATCTGTGAGCCCTCATACACCAGAGAGTCAGTGTCTGAAAGCCACTTTGTGCTTAGCTTGTTCTATAAGGGTTCTCCCTTATGCCTAAGGAAAGTGAATGTCAACGTTTATACAGCCCTCTGTGGGAAATTTTGGCAATATTAAATAACAGTAAGCTTCCCAATCTAAATTTGCCATGATCCCAAAAGGGGTCTCCAGAACATTCTAGGATACCTAAGAACTCAAGATATCACTGAGCATATGGAATGTTACAGAGCCAAGAGAAGGTGTTATCTATAAGAACAAAATTAAGAGAAAATGTCTTGCCCCATATATCACTTGAGCTCAAATGTGATTGAAAGAAAATAAGTGAGGCACTGTTACAACCACTGGCTACAGAAGGGCTTAACACTTGAGAGTTAACAGGGGACCAAGAGTCAATATCTCAGAGCAAAGGTACAGAGTCATTCCTCCTTTAATTACATGTGCAATATCACTTCAGGAAATGTTGATTATCTATTGATACTGATACAGAGCCTCATGAAGCAGAAAATCTGGTAGGAAACTATAAAATGTATGCAGACACAAATAAGAACTTGGTGAGTTCTTCCAAAGGGACAACAATAAACTAAGAGGTCTCAAAGGAAGAAAATGCCAGGGCTGGTGCAAGGCGATTATGATACTGAAGGAATGAGAAAGCATCCTGGAAGAGGCAGAATGTGAAACCTCCTTTGAAAAGTGGAAAAGATTTTGACAATCGAACGGAGATAATAAGCATTGTGAGCACGGAGAATGCTGTAAACAAAGGAAGGAAGTGAAATGTTCCTCATCCTTATAGTGCAAGACTGGAAAGGTAGGTCAGGGGCCAGAATGCGACAGGATCTTCAAGTGAAGTAGCTTCTAATACAAAACTTGCTTTACAGCAATTGCAGGGGAATGATCCAGTTATAATCTCTGAAAATTTGCCATGATGGTAGTGATTATTCATGAGAATTAGCATACTTTGGGGAAACAGAATATTGATAGATGTATTTGTACTCTCAGATCCAAAGGTAAAATCCCCCAAGTCAGTCCCAGCTGTGGGTAACCTAGATTAAAAAAAAAAAAAAAAAAAGAAAGAAACTGTAAATTTTGTTTTAATCTAAAAGCAAAAATAGCAAAAGTGAGGTTGCAAAATAGCAAAGGCTTTCTTCGGATATTTGCACATTAAAGCCTTATGCAATAAGGTATAGCTATTCCTGAATATCATAAAAATTTCAAAGATGCTTTAAAATGCTTTTGAGTTTCATGAAATTGAAAAATAGTCTTTCTTCAGAACAACATGGTAGAATAATTAGGACATTAACTCAAGATTCCTACAGAATATGTCTTACAAACTCTTTACTAATAGTAGTAGCTAACGGTTAAGTAGCGCTTGTTATATAATCAATACGATATCAAACATTTCACATGTATTTGTGGAAGCAACCTTTTGTTCAAATGAAATTTTAGGCCCAGTCAAAATAATAATAAGACAGTCCCTGTCTTATTAGGACTCCTTAGATAGTCCTGAAGAAGCCTCAAGGATCTGCTGGATTCTGAGGGAACAGTTTTTAAACCACTGTCACAGACTTTGCACAGAGGTGGACATCATGAAAGCAGTGCCAGGGAATGCTTGCATCAGTCAGTTCAGTCACACAGTCGTGTCTGACTCTTTGCGACCACATGGATGGTCGCAGGCCAGGCTTCCCAGTCCATCACCAATGCCCAGAACTTACTCAAACTCATTCCATAGAGTCGGTGATGCCATCCCACCATATCATCCTCTTCCATCCCCTTCTCCTCCTGCCTTCAATCTATCCCAGCATCAGGGTCTTTTCCAATGAGTCATTCTTCACATAAAGTGGCCAAAGAATTGGAGTTTCAGCTTCAGCATCAGTCCTTCCAATGAATATTCAGGACTGATTTCATTTAGGATGGAATGATTGGATTTCCTTGCAGTCCAAGAGACTCTCAAGAGTCTTCTCCAGTGCCACAGTTCAAAAGCATCAATTCTTCGGCACTTGACTTTCTTTATAGTCCAACTCTCACATCCATACATGACTACTGGAAAAACCATAGCTTTGACTAGATGGACCTTTGTTGGCAAGGTAATGTCTCCAGTTTTTAATATGCTACCTAGGTTGGTCATAGCTTTTCTTCCAAGGAGCAAGTGTCTTTTAATTCCATGACTGCAGTCACCATCTGCAGTGACTGTGGAGCCCAAGAAAATAAAATCTGTTACTGTTTTCCATCGCTTCCCCATCTATTTGCCATGAAGTGATGGGACCAGATGTCATGATCTTAGTTTTTTGAATGTTGAGTTTTAAGCCAACTTTTTCACTCTCCTCTTTCACTTTTATCAAGAGGCTCTTTAGTTCCTCTTCACTTTCTGCCATAAAGGTGGTATCATCTGCATATCTGAGCTCCTTGATATTTCTCCCAGCAATCTTGATTCTAGCTTGCACTTTATCCAGCCCAGCATTTCTCATGATGTACTCTGCATATCAGTTAAATAAGCAGGGTGACAACATACAGCCTTTCCTGATTTGGAAGCAGTCTGTCATTCCATGTCCAGTTCTAACTGTTGCTTCTTGAAGTGCATCCAGATTTCTCAGGAGGCAAGTCAGGTGATCTGGTATTCCCATCTCTTTAAGAATTTTCCACAGTTTGTTGTGATCCACACAGTCAATGGCTTTCACCAGTAATAATGTGAAAAACCTCTTTGACTACAGTTGTAGGGTTGATTCCACAGCTGCACCCAAGTGTCCATATATATAAAAGGAGTGCATAAGGCTAGATCATATTTTCACCTGTTGTTATAGAATTCTTCCATGACAGAATTAGAGATGATCTAGCCATATTATTACTGGCTCTCAGTTCCACCAAACTTCTGATAGACTATTAAGATTTGTCCCTGTCCCATAAAAAAATGTCATTTTGGTCCATTCTTTAATATTGTAATTTATTGGTATTGAAGTTTATATCTATATATGTATATATATGTATGTATAACATATATTGTATATACATATTATATGGGCTGTTCAGGTGGCATTAACGGTAAAGAACCCACCTGCCAATCCAGGAGATAAGACACATGGGTTCAATCCCTGGGTTGGGAAGATCCCATGGAGGAGGACACAGCAACCCACTCCAGTACTCTTGCCTGGAGAATACCATGGACAGAGGAGCCTGGTGGGGTACTGTCCATTGGGTCACACAGAGTCAGACACAACTGAAATGACTTAATATGTATGCATGCATACATATTTTATATAATCAATAGATTATATTACATGTATTGTATATATATACATATACATGTGTGTATATATATATATGTATGTGTGTGTGTGTGTTTAAGAGGAAAGAGAATAGGTGTGGTTTAACCCTAAATTAAGTGAGAGAATTAAGAAGACAAATAAACGGTTCCAATCATTAAATGTACATTATGGAAAGAAGCCAGCTTCCTGTTTTTAAGAAAGGCATGGTTCATCATTCAAGAATGACATCGAGTCAATTTCTTTTCTTATGTAGGTAATAACAGCAGGGCCTGGGCAAGGCCTCGAACTTAAAGAATATTGAACCGATCCATTAAAATTTATAGTCCTATTTCTAGAGCAAATAGAAACCTCCAGAGGTTTTTCTTGGCTTGACCTCAAATTCTAATAATACCTCATAAAGGGATTTCTTAATTCAAGAATAGCTTCTTTGAACTTAAAGAATAAAAAATAAAAAGATAGACTAAGTGTTCATGTGTGAATATCCCAGAATGGTCGTAGGCAGGGCTAGGAAGGGGAAATTTTCTTGTACTAAGACCTTTCCAGCACAGCATTGTCTATGTGATCAGCTGTATTCTTTGGCTTAGGGCTGCCATAAAAAATACCAGATTACTAGCCTGAGAGGGAAGCCTGGCAGCTACAGTCCATGGGGTTGCAAAGAGTCAGACGTAACTGAGCTACTGAATGACAAGTGGCCTGAATGACAGAAATTTATTTTCTCACGGTTTGGAGACTGGAAATCTGAGATGAAGGTGTTGGTAAGTCCGGTTTCTCTTGAGACGTACCTCCTTGGCTTGCAGATGGTCACCCTCTTCCTGTGCCCTCACATGGCCTTTCCTCTGGGCATACATATTTCTGTGGTCTTCCCCTCTTCTAATAAGGACACTATTCCTACTGAATTAGGGCCCACCTACGTGACCTTATTTCCTCTTAATTAATCCTTTAAAGGCACTATGTCCACAGCCACATTCTGCTATACTGAAGGTTAGTATATCAACGTATCAATTTTGGGAGAACACAATTCAATACATGGGATCAGAACAAGACAAAAGAGAAGGAAAAATCAGAGGGACCAGAATAGTGATCTTGATTTACACAGTTTGCTGATACATAAGATCCCTCTCCCGGATCCACAGAAATTGTATTGCATTCATACATGGGTCAAATTGCCATAGAATTGCAGCAAAAGTATCATTTCCTCCCCTCACCACATGCTAATATATCTGTACACCACCAGCATACCCCACTGGGACAAAGTCTGCAGGGCTGGGGCTAGGAGGCACTGAGAGTTAGCACTTGCAGAACTGCGAGTCAGCACCCTCTTCAATGCTGCATCTTGGAAACCTCTCTTGGTCCATCTCAGTCTTGGTCCACAGGACATCCCATCGTTAGGACAATAGCCCCAGGAAGAGCTGAAGCTGAGAAGTCACATAGCTTCTGTTTCAAATTTCAGGTCAGTTACATGTTCACTTCAGGGAAGTGGGGATCCACCAGGATAATTTCCTATTGTAAGATTCAGATAGCAGTCAGAAGAGGAAGTAATAAAGATGGTTGAAGAGACTGATGGGCATAAAGTTACTCAGAACATATATTTTGTCTAAAATATGTAGAGAATATGTTAAAATCTATCTGCTATTTTTTTACTTATTAAAGCTTTATTGGGATACATTTTACATACCATCAGTTCAGTCGCTCCATCATGTCTGACTCTTTGCGACCCCATGAATCGCAGCACGCCAGGCCTCCCTGTCCATCACCAACTCCCGGAGTTCGCTCAGATTCACGTCCATTGAGGCAGTGATGCCATCCAGCCATCTCATCCTCTGTCGTCCCCTTCTCCTCCTGCCCCCAATCTCTCCCAGCATCAGAGTCTTTTCCAATGAGTCAACTCTTCGCAAGAGGTGGCCAGAGTATTGGAGTTTCAGCTTTAGCATCATTCCTTCCAAAGAAATCCCAGGGCTGATCTCCCTTAGAATGGACTGGTTGGATCTCCTTGCAGTCCAAGGGACTCTCAAGAGTCTTCTCCAACATCACAGTTCAAAAGCATCAATTCTTCGGTGCTCAGCCTTCTTCACAGTCCAACTCTCACATCCATACATGACTACTGGAAAAACCATGGTCTTGAACATACCATAAATCCACCCATTTAACGTGAATAGTATAGTGATTTTTAGCTTATTGATGAAAAGGAAAGAAATGAGTGGGGCTTCCCTTTTGGCTCAGTTGGTAAAGAATCTGCCTGCAATGCAGGATTTTGATCTCTGGGTTGGGAAGATCCCCTGGAGAAGGAAATGAGTAAATGGCAACCACTCCAATATTCTTGCTTGGGAAATTCCATGGCCAGAGAAGCCTGGCAGGCTACAGTGCATGGTGTCACAAGAGTGAGTCAGACATGGTTTAATTTAACAGCTAAACCAATGATTAGTTTTTAAAAAGTGTGCAACAATTATGGCCAAAGAAAAACTGCTGCTGCTGCTGCTGCTAAGTCGCTTCAGTCGTGTCCGACTCTGTGCGATGCCATAGACAGCAGCCCACCAGGCTCCCCCATCCCTGAGATTCCCCAGGCAAGAACACTGGAGTGGGTTGCCATTTCCTTCTCCAATGCATGACAGTGAAAAGTGAAAGTGAAGTCGCTCAGTCGTGTCCGACTCTTAGCGACCCCAAGGACTGCAGCCTATCAGGCTCCTTTGTCCATGGGATTTTCCAGGCAAGAGTACTGGAGTGGGGTGCCATTGCCTTCTCCAAAAGAAACACTAGTCCCCCTTTATCCATGATTTCAGCATCCATGGTCTCAGTTACCCATGGTCAACTTCAGTCTGAAATATTACATGGAAAACTCCAGAAATAAGCAATTCATAACTTTAAAGTTTCACAGTGTTTTGAGTAGAGTGATGACATCTCAAGCTAACTGGCTCTCTTTCACCAGGACATGAATTATCCCTTTGTTTGGGGTATTCTTGTTCCTTAGTAACTGATTAGCCCTCTCAGTTATCAAATGGACTACTGAAGTATCACAATGCATATATTCAAGTAACTCTTTATTTAATAATGGCCCTCTTTAAAGTGCATCACTACTTTAAAGAGTAGTGATGCTGGCAATTTGAATATACCAAAGACAAGCTGTAAGTACTTCCTTTAAGTGAAAGGTGAAAGTTCTTGATTTAATAAGCAAAGAGAAAAAATAGCTTTTTGAGGTTGCTGAGATCTACAGTAAGAATGAATCTTCTACCCATGAAATTATGAAAAAGAAGTTCATGCCAGTTCTCCTATCACACCTCAAACTAAGTTATTGCCACAGTGCATGATAAGTACTTAGTTAAGATAGAAAAGACGTTAAATTTGCACAATAAGATTTTGTAAGAGAGAGAGAGAGACCACATTCACATAACTTTTATTATAGTATAACAATGGTTCTATTGTATTATTAATTGTTGCTAATATCTTACTGTATCTAATTTATAAATAAAACTTTATCACTGGAAATCACGTATAGGAAAAAACATGGTATACACAGAGTAATTTGTTGTTGTTGTTTAGTCACTAAGTGTGGTCTGATTATTTTGTGACCCCATGGACTGTAGCCCACAAGTCTCTTCTGTCCATGGGATTTCCCAGACAAGAATACTAGGGTGGGTAGCCATTTCCTTCTACAGGGGATCTTCCTGACCCAGGGATCAAATCTGTGTCTCTTGCATTGGCTGGGAGATTCTTTATCACTGAGCCACCAGGGAAGCCTAATATAGGGTAATACTCAAGGTTTTAGGAAAAAATATGGTATATATAGTGGACTCTCCACCATGACCCATTCATCTTGGTGTAAGGCTACCCAACACAGATGGGTCGTGGTGGAGAGTTCTGACAAAATGTGGCCCATTGGAGAAGGGAATGGCAAACCACTTCAGTATTCTTGCCTTGAGAACCCCATGAACAGTATGAAAAGGCAAAAAAGAGAGGACACTGAAAGATGAACTCTCCAGGTTGGTAGGTACCCAATATGCTACTGGATATCAGTGAAGAAATAACTCCAGAAAGAATGAAGAGACAGAGCCAAAGCAAAAACAATACCCAGTTGTGGATGTGACTGGTGATGAAAGTAAAGTCTGATGCTATAGAGAGCAGTATTGCATAGCAACCTGGAATGTCAGGTCCATGAATCTAGGCGAATTGAAGTGATCAAACAGGAGATGGCAAGAGTGAACAGTGACATTTTAGGAATCTGAGAACTAAAGTGGACTGGAATGGGTGGATTGAACTCAGATGACCATTATATCTACTACTGCGGCAGGAATCCCTCAGAAGACATGGAGAAGCCTTCATAGTCAACAGAAGAGTCTGAAATGCAGTGCTTGGATGCAATCTCAAAAACTACAAACGATCTCTGTTTCCAGGCAAGCCATTCAATATCACAGTAATCCAAGACTATGCGCCGACCAGTAATGCTGAAGAAGCTGAAGCTGAATGGTTCTATGAAGACCTACAAGATCTCCTAGAGCTAACCCAAAGAATATGTCCTTTTCATTATAGGAGACTGTAGTGCAAAAGTAGGAATTCAAGAAATACCTGGAGTAACAGGCAAATTTGACCTTGGAGTACAGAATGAAGAAGGGCAAAGGCTAATAGACTTTTGCCAAGAAAACGCACTGGTCATAGCAAATACCCTCTTCCACCAACACAAGAGAAGACTCTACACATGGACATCACCAGATGGCCAATACCAAAATCAGATTGATTATATTCTTTGCAGCCAAAGATGGAGAAGCTCTATACAGTCAACAAAAACAAGACCAGGAGCTGACTGTGGCTCAGATCTTGAACTCCTTATTGCCAAATTCAGACTGAAATTGAAGAAACTGGAGAAGACCACTAGGCCATTCAGGTATGACCTAAATCAAATCCCTTATGATTATACAGTGGAAGTGAGAAATAGATTTAAGGGATTAGATCTGATAGAAAGAGCACCTGAAGAACTAGGCACAGAGGTTTGCAACATTGTACAGGAGGCCGTCATCAATACCATCCCCAAGAAAAAGAAATGCAAACTGGAAAAATGGTTGTCTGAGGAGGCTTTACAAACAGCTGAGACAAGAAGAGAAGTAAAAGGCAAAGGAGAAAAGGAGAGACATACCCATTTAAATTCAGAGTTCCAAAGAATAGCAAGGAGAGATAAGAAAGCCTTCCTGGGTGATCAATGCAAAGAAAACAATAGAATGGGAAAGACTAGAGATCTCTTCAAGAAAATTAGAAATACCAAGGGAAAATTTCATGCAAAGATGGGCTCAATAAAGGACAGAAATGGTATGGATGGACCTAACAGAAGCAGAAGATATTAAGAGGTGGAAAGAATACACAGAATAATTATACAAAAAAGATCTTCATGACCCAGATAACCATGATGGCGTGATCACTCACCCAGAACCAGATAACCTGGAATGCAAAGTCAAGTGGCCCTTATTAGGAAGCATTACTATGAACAAAGCTTGGGGAAGTGATGGAATTCCAGTTGAGCTATTTCAAATCCTAAAAGATGATGCTGTGAAAGTGCTGCACTCAATATGCCAGCAAATTTGGAAAACTCAGCAGTGGCCACAGGACTGGAAAATGTCAGTTTTTATTCCAATCAATCCCAAAGAAACGCAATTCCAAAGAATCTTCGAACTACCTCACAATTGCACTCATCTCACATGCTAGCAAAGTAATACTCAAAATTCTCCAAGCCAGGCTTCAACAATACATGAACCCTGAAATTCCAGATGTTGAAGCTGGATTTAGAAAAGGGAACTAGCAACATCCTTCGGATCATTAAAAAAGCAAGAGAGTTCCAGAAAAAAAAAACATATACTCTACTTTATTGAATATGCCAAAGTGCTTGACTGTGTGGATCACAACAAACTGAGGAAAATTCTTAAAGAGATGGGAATACCAGACCACCTGACTTGCGTCCTGAGAAATCTGTATGCAGGTCAAGAAGCAACAGTTAGAACTGGACATGGAACAACAGACTGGTTCCAAATAGGGAAAGGAGTATATTGTCACCCTGTTTTTTTAACTTATATGCAGAGTACATCATGAGAAAGGCTAGACTGGATGAAGCACAAGCTGGAATCAAGATTTCTGGGAGAGATATCAAAAACCTCAGATATGCAGATGACACCACCCTTATGACAGAAAGAGAAGAACTAAAGAACCTCTTCATGAAAATCAAAGCAGAGAGTGAAAAACTTGGCTTAAAACTCAACATTCAAAAAACTAAGACCATGGTATCTGGTCCCATCACTTCATGGCAAATAGATGGGGAAACAGAGAAACAATGACAGACTTTATTTGGGGGAACTCCAAAATTACTGCAGATGGTGACCACCACCATGAAACTAGAAGATGCTTCCTCCTTGGAAGAAAAGTTATGACCAACCTAGACAGCACATTAAAATGCAGATACATTATTTTGCCAACAAAGGTCTGTCTAGTCAAAGCTATGGTTTTTCCAGTAGTCATGTATGGATGTGAGAGTTGGACTATAAAGAAAGTCAAGTGCCGAAGAATTGATGCTTTTGAACTTTGGTGCTAGAGAAGACTCTTGAGAGGCCCTTGGACTGCAAGGAGATACAACCAGTCTATCCTAAAGGAAATTAGTCCTAAATATTCATTGGAAGGACTGATGCTGAAGCTGAGACTCCAATACTTCGGCAACCTGATTGGAAGAAATGACTCATTTGAAAAGACCCTTATGCTGAGAAAGATTGAAAGCTAAAGGAGAAGGGGATGACAGAGGATGATATGGTTGGATGGCATCACTGACTCGATGGATATGAGTTTGAGTAAGCTCCAGGAATTGGTTATGGACAGGGAAGCTTGGCATGCTGTGTTCCATGGAGTCACAAAGCATTGGACATGACTGTGTAGCTTAACTGAACTTAACTAAACTGATATAGGTGACTATGGGAAAGATGGGGCTTCCTCAGTGGCTCAGCAGTAAAGAAACCCACTGAATTTAGGAGCCACAAGTTCGATCCCTGGGTTGGGAAAATCCCTGGAGGATGGTATAGCAACCCACTCCAGTGTTCTTGTCCAGCAATCTCATGGATAGAAGAACCTGGCAGGCTACAGTCCATAGGGTTACAAAGGCAGACAGGACTGAAGCAATTTAGCATGCAAGCATGGGAAAGATTGAAGGCAAAAGGAGAAGAGGGTGACAAAGGATGAGATGATTAGATGGCATCACTGATTCAGTGGACATGAACTTGGGCAAACTCTGTGAGATGGTGAGAGACAGGGAGGCCTAGAATGTTGCAGTCCATTTAGTCGCAGAGTCAGACATGACTTGGCAACTGAACAGCAACATCAACAACACGCACGATTTCAGGCACCCAGTGGGGAACTTGAAATGTATACCCTAAGAATAAAGGGGGGGCCCATGCACTGATGGCAAAGATGTACCTTGATTCATGGCAAAGTGGCAAGGTCATACAGCAATGGACCACGACCCCCTACTGTCCTCAGCAGAGGGCAGTGTGATATTATCTTGAAATCACTTAGCCTCATAATTTTAAGGTAGTTCTCACTTTCACTGAGCAGATACCAGATTCCAACTTGATTTGAAAGCTGATTTTCTAGCATATTACTGCAAAAACCACAGAATATCCCGTACTTGGGAACTTTTTATCAGTGGGGCATGATTCAGATCTGTTTTTGGTGGTTCATTCAGGTGTCAAGCCCCACTAAGAGCCAATAGTTGCAACGGTTTTGCTTGTTTCCTCCAGGTCTCTGCCAGATGGAAGTTTATAGCACAGAATAGCACATAATTGGAAACCTCTTTAGCTTTACAAGTCTACTAACTACAGTTCTCCTCGCCAGACACCTGGTGTGATTGGAGGATATTTCTCTAACATAATTAAACTCTTCTAAAGTAATCTTTAATTATGATATAAAGGTTGACAAAATTAGATTATTTAGCCTGCAGAGGAAAGAGGCTAAAAAGTGACTTAGTAACTGTCTTAAATATATAAAGGATTTCTCGTTAATGCTATTAGCTAAATGAAGAATTATCATAAGAAATCAGTTATTCTATAGATGCAATGATGGGAGAGAAGGCAGAAATGGATTTTAGGAGAAAAATTAAGGTTGGTTAATAAGATAATCTTTTGAAAGCTTATGAAGTTAAATACTATACTATATTTGGGAACTGTTAACAAGGACAGTTGTTTTATGGAACCACAATCTCTTAAAAGTCTTTAAAACTTCATGGATCATTATCTGTCTGAAATGACATTTTTCCTCAAATATTATAAGTTTCTCCCTAGAAAAGCTCTTAATTTTGCTCATATCAAAATGTGCTAAAATGAAGCTCCATTAGGCCACAGCACAGTGTATTGTATATAACATACACTCTGTGAATGTTTATTGAATGACAAAGAGTGAACTCTAAAAGAGTAGGTCAGTAATCAAAATCCAGAAGCTTCTTTGACTGAATTCACTCTACTGTGGAGTAACAGTAACTAGATTCAATTTTTCAGTTAAAAGTACACTAATAAGTGTTTACTTCAAGAATAGACCATGTATTAACGGATGAGAATAAAAGCACTATTGCACTATAAGGGACATTATAAAGTCCTATGAACACATCTGCTTGAATACATCTCCAAATAGCCCACAACACATTGCCAAGCCATACCTCACTTCACTAGGTATATCTTTCTGGAAGCAAGAGATTAATCCTCCTCAACCTTGAGGCTCCAGCTTTGACTGTATTTGGTATCTCATAGACAGAACACAGGGCTTCCCTAGTGACTCAGTAGCAAAGAATCTGCCTGTAATGCAGGAGTGCAGGAGATATGGGCTTGATCCCTGGGTTTGGAAGATCCCGTGGAGGAGAGCATGGCAACCCACTCCAGTATTCTTGCCTGGAGAATCCCATGGACAGAGGAGCCAGGCAGGCTACAGTCCATGGGGTTGCAAAGAGTTGGACACGACTGAAGTGACTTAGCATACACACATATAGACTCAGCACAAGTATTTTCCTCAGAAAAATGAAAAACCAAGGCACTTCTGAGATCACAAATAGGAGAAAATTAATGAACGTTTCATCAGGGATTAGTAGCTGGAGAAACTAGTTCCTGGTTGATATTTCTATTTCAGATTTAAATTCCCTGATATAAATCTGATTGAAACAGCAAATGTCACATGCCCAGGCCATGGCCAGGAAAGGATAGATCTTCAACGGGAAATCTAGATACTTTATAAGGAGAGGAATGAATGCCACATAGACAAAAAGCAAACAGGACCACTTCAGTACTCTCTACTGACCGAAACTGAGCATTTCAACAGACACAACAAAGGGTGTATGATTTAGAAAAATTAATAATATTGATAATATTACAAGATGTATTAGGAGCATCAGGTCTGGAATCTTTGGAAACGAGTACTCACTTTCAGTTAGTAGACCCACATCATGACTGATTTCTGTTGTTTTTGTTTAGTCAAGGCTATGGTTTTTCCACTGGTCACATATGGATGTGAGAGTTGGACTGTGAAGAAAGCTGAGCACCGAAGAATTAATGCTTTTGGACTGTGGTGTTGGAGAAGACTCTTGAGAGTCCCTTGGACTGCAAGGAGATCCAACCAATCCATTCTAAAGGAGATCAGTCCTGGGTGTTCTTTGGAAGGAATGATGCTAAAGCTGAAACTCCAGTACCTTGGCCACCTCATGTGAAGAGTTGACTCATTGGAAAAGACTCTGCTGCTGGGAGGGATTAGGGGCAGGAGGAGAAGGGGACAACAGAAGATGAGATGGCTGGATGGCATCACCGATTTGATGGACACGAGTTTGGGTGAACTCCAGGAGTCGGTGATGGGCAGGGAGGCCTGGTGTGCTGCAATTCATGGGGTTGCAAAGAGTCGGACACGACTGAGCATCTGAACTGAACTGAACTGTTTAGGCACCCAAGTCAGGTTCAGCTCTTTGTGACCCCAAGGACTGTAGCAAGCCAGGCCTCCTTGTCCCTCAATATCTCCCAGAGTTTGCCCAAGTTCATGTCCATTGAATCAGTGATGCCATCTAGCCATCTCATCCTCTGATGCCCTCTTCTCCTTTTACCCTCAATCTTTCCCAGCATCAGGGTCTTTTCCAATGAATCAGCTCTTCACATCAGGTGACCAAAATATTGGAGCTTCAGCTTCAGCACCAGTCCTTCCAATGAGTATTCAGCTTTGATTTCCTATAAGAATGACTGGTTTGATCTCTCTGCTGTCCAAGAGACTTTAAAGAGTCTTCTCCAGCACCACAGTTCAAAGGCATCAATTCTTTGGTGCTCTGCCTTTTTTTACTGTCCAGCTCTCACAACTGTATGTGACCTTTGTTGGCAAAGTAATGTCTCTGCTTTTCAACACACTATCTAGGTTTGTCATAAGCTTTCCTGTCAAGAAGCAATCATTTTCTGATTTCATGGCTGCAGTCACTATCCACAGTGATTTTAGAGACCAAGAAGAAGAAACTTGTCAATGTTTCCACCTTTTCCCCTTCTATTTGCCATGAAGTGATAGGGCCAAGTCCCCTAATTTCTTGACCCTCTGTTTCCTTTCCTGTCAGTTTCCACCAACAGCCTCTAGCATGGCAGGAAAATGGAAAAATAGCTTCAAGTTGCTCAGAACACAGAGATAAATTTAAGGACATGTAGAAAAATAGTAGATACTTCTTATCAGTTACTTCAATATTCGTTATTTTTAACCTCTAAATTAGATTTTCACTACCCCTGTTCTTCCCATTTATAAGCCAAACTTGTGTCTATTCCACTTCATTCTTTGGCGATTCCTAGTCCTGGTTTATTAACTCTGCAATTTAAAATGTGGATCAGGAGTAAGTTACAAAGTTCTTCAATTAATTATCCTCTTCATAGCTTTAGAATTCAGCTCACTTACTTCCTCATTTTATTTTCTTTCCCTGCCTCCAGCTTTGCTGAGGTATAATTGATAATTAAAAATGTTGTATATTGAAGGTGTACAACTTGATGATTTATTATATGTATGCATTGTGAAATAATCAACACAATCAAGCTAATTAACATATCTATGGCCTCACATATTTATCCTTCTCTTTTTGTTGTCATGGTGATGAGAATATCTACCCTGTAAACAAACATCGGGTATACAATATATTATTGCTAACTATAGCCCCACTATTGTATAGGAGATCTCCAGAACTTAGTTTCTTCAAGGTAACCTGTATCAAAATCCCAGATTTTATAGAAATAAAGAAAAAAATTCTAAAATCCATATACAATGATAAAAGACCCCAAAGAGCCAAAGCAAACTTGAGCAAGAAGAGCAAAGCTGGAGGCATCAACCACCTGATTTCACAAACCAAAAGAGCACAGTACAAGCACAAAGGCATTCACACACACACACACACACACACACACACCTTTATACAGTGGAACATCATACAAAACCCAGAAATAAACCCAGGCATCTACAGCCAACTAATCTTTGAAATGGGTGCCAAGAACACATAATGGAGAAATGATGGTACAAATTTTCAGTTACAAAATAAATGAGGTACGAATTTTCAGTTACATACAGTAGTCCATGAAGACTGCACCAATTCACATTCCCACCAACAGTGCACAAGGATTCCCTTATCTCCACATCCTTGCTGAAATTTGTCATTTCTGTTTTTTTAACTATTTTAAAATAATGATCATTCAGATATGCACGAGTTGACATCTTCTTGTGGTTTTGATTTACACTTTTCTGATCGTTAGTGATACTGAGCAACTTTCTATGTGCCTATTGACCATTTATACGTCTTTGGAAAATGTCTATCAGTTTCTCTGTCCATTTTTAAATCGAGCTTTTTTCTTCTGATGTGTTGTATGAGTTTTTTGGAATGCTCTATAAATATCAAATAGGTGTCGCTGGTATAATGTGTCATTTAAGGCCACTGTTTCTTTATCCTGTTTGAATGATCTGTCCACTGATATAGGTAGGTTGTTAAGCTCCCTATTGTGTTACTGTAAATTTCTCCCTTCATGTTTGTTAATCTTTGCTTTACATATGTAGGTGCGCCTATGTTGTGGACATACATATTTACATTGGTTGTATCTTCTTTGATTGATCCCTTGATTATTATATAATATCCTTCTTTATTTCTTATTGTAACTTTTGTTCTAAAGCCTATTTAGTCTGTCCAATGTATGTATTACTACTCCAGCTTTTTTCGTTTCCATTTACATGGAATATCTTCTCTATCACTCACTTTCAGTCTGTGAGTGTCTTCAGATTAGAAGTGAGACTCTTGTAGGCAGCATATATATAGGTCTTATTTTCGGATCCATTCAGCCACTCTATGTCTTTTGATTAAAGCATTTCCTGCATTTACAGCTAAAGAAATTGAAAGGTATGTACTTCTTATCATTTTGTTAGTTGTTTGGGGAACTTTTTGTAGGACTTTTTTGTTCTTTTATCTTTCTACTGTCCTCATCCCTTGTGATTTCATGACTATCTTTAACGTTACACTTGGATTCCTTTCATTTTTGTGTGTGTATCTATTATAAATGTTTGGTTTGTGGTTACCATGAGGTAGTTAGATATTCACATACATACATAATCAAGTTGCCGATCTCTTAATTTCAAATACCTTTTAACAATCATGCATTTTTACTGGCCCCTGCCACAAATTTACAGTTCCAAATTGTGAAAGGAGTATGTATGCCAAGGCTGTATATTGTCACTCTGCTTATTTAACATATATGTAGTGTACATCATGTGAAATGCCAGGTTGGGTGAAGCACAAGCTGGAATCAAGATTGCCAGGAGAAATATCAATAACCTCAGATATGCAGATGACACCATCCTTATTGAAGAAAGTAAAGAGGAACAGAAGAGCCTCTTAATGAAAGTGAAAGTGGAGAGTGAAAAGCTGACTTAAAACTCAGCATTCAAAAAATGAAGATCATGGCATTTGACCCCATCACTTCATGGAAAATAGATGGGGAAACAATAGAAACAGTGACAAACTTGATTTTCTTGGGCTCCAAAATCACTACAAATAATGAAATTAAAAGATGCTTGCTCCTTGAAAGAAAAGCTGTTAACAACCTAGACAGCATATTAAAAAGCAGAGACATTACTTTGCCAACAAAGGTCCATCTAGTCAAAGCTATGGTTTTTCCAGTAGTCGTGTATGGATGTGAGAGTTGGACCATACAGAAAGCTGAGCGCTGAAGAATCAATGCTTTTGAACTGTGGTGTTGGAGAAGACTCTTGAGAGTCCCTTGGACTGCAAGGAGGTCAAACCAGTCCATCCTAAAGGAAATCAGTCCTGAATATTCCTTGGAAGGCCTGATGTTGAAGATCTTATACTTTGGCTGCCTGATGCAAATAACTGACTCGTTGTAAAAGACCTTGATTCTAGGAAACATCGAAGGCAGAAGGAGATGGGGACAACAGAGGATGAGATGGTTGGATGGCATCACCAAGTCAATGGACATGAATTTGAGCAATTCCTGTAAGTTGGTGATGGAAAGGTAAGAATGACATGCTATAGTCCACAGGGACACAAAGAGTCAGGCACGACTGAGTGACTGAACTGAACTCCATGTTTACTCTTCTGACATCATATTTTGCATCTTTTTGATTTGTGTATCCCTTAACTAATTATGTGAATATAGATTATTTATTACTTTAAACTTTGTCATTTAACCTTGTCTTTAACCTTCCTACTAGTTTTACAAATAGTTGTAAAGGTATTTACAAATACCTTTACTGTGTATTTGCCTTTACCAATGAGATTTGTTTCTTTTGTAAATTTCTTTTTCTAGTTGTGACCTTTTAGGTGGCTTTTTATTTCCAATTATATGCTAATTATTGAAGTAGTAAATCTAAATCATAATATTTTAAGGTTCAAGTCAATTTGAAAGACAACATTATCATACCTTATTTAAACTTTTGTTTTCAGTCAATACTGTAAATTTATATCTAATTCCACAGATATTTATTGAGTACTTACCATTCTATGCCAGGGACTAGGTAAATGAAATGAAAGAAAATAATGTACTTCCTAATTTCCAGTAGAATATGTAGAAATGAAGCAAAAAATGAAATAGACAAGTGTACATAAGGATAAATGGAAATAACTGCTTTAAAGGAAAAAAAAAGATCAGTTCAGTTCAGTTGCTCAGTCATGTCCGACTCTTTGCAACCCATGGACTATAGAACACCAGGCCTCCCTGTCCATCACAAACTCCCAGAGTTTACCCAAATTCATGTGCATTGAGTTGGTGATGCCATCCAAACATCTCATCCTCTGTCGTCCCCTTCTTCTCCTGCCTTCAATCTTTCCCAGCATCAGGGTCTTTTCTAATGAGTCAGTTCTTCTCATCAAGTGGCCAAAATATTGGAGTTTGAGCTTCAACATCAGTTCTTCCAATGAACACTCAGGACTGATCTCCTTTAGGACAGACTGGTTGGATCTCCTTGCAGTCCAAGGGACTCTCAAGAGTCTTCAACACCACAGTTCAAAACATCAATTCTTTGGCACTCAGCTTTCTGTATAGTCCAACTCTCACATCTACACATGACTACTGGAAAAACCATAGCCTTGACTAGATGGACCTTTGTTAGCAAAACTGCTTTAAAGAAAAAATACATATATAGTAAGTTCCTAATATTCCCAATCTTGATGATTCTCTAGAAGAACTCACATTTACAGGTTGTTACAGAGAAAGAACACAAGAAAATCAGCAAAGGAAAAAGGCAGATGGGGCAAAATCTAGGAGAACCCAGATGCAAGCTTCCAGGAGTTCCCTCTTTAGAGTAGTTGCATGGGGATGCACTTGACTCTTGCAGCTACAGTGTGAGACAACACATTTGAAGCACTGCCAACCAGGAAAACTCACGGAGCTTTGACATTCAGGGTTTTAATTGAGATTACATTTAGATGTGTAATTCCTGCATGACTACCCTCAACTATTCAGATTTTAGCCCCCATGGCAAAAGCAATAATTATTCATCAATCATATTGTTAAGATAAACTATCTAATCAAAATGGCACTATGTAAGTCTAAGGCCTCAAACATACAAAAATTTCCTATTAGACAGTATCCGCAAAGGTCCAGTATTTATCTTTTATGAGATAGTCCTATAACAGACCTTTCTTTGGAATATGCAGGATTTTAGCACCTTGGCTTGCTGAATTCACCCTTTATGGCACACTATGGAAGAGAATAACAGGGTATATCTTGTTTAAATTGGTCCTTCAGGGATCTCCTCAATGAAGATACAGCATTTAATCTGAGACTTGAAGAACAAGTAGGCAAAAAGTAGTGGCAGATGTGTTTCAACCAGGGGGAGCATCAAATTTGAAAGTTCTCAGATGGGAGAGAGGTTTGCCCCTTTGGAAAACTAAATTAAGGCCAGTGTATTCGAAAGAGCAATGAATCAAAGGAGAGAATGACTCAAAATAAACACAGAACACTAGATAGGGACCAGATTGTACAGAGCCTTAAAAAAAAAAAAAAACTATCTTAAGGATATTCTACTTTATGTTTATTTCAAATACAGGAGAAAATCAATGGGCTTTTATATTAAAAACAAAAAAATACTATCTTCCTTTCCTGGCTGCTTCATATCAAATGAATTGGAAGGAATTAAGAGCAAGATGGAGGGACCAGTTACAAAATTACTGAAATAATCTTAATGAGTGTGATGTGGCTTGGATTAGGGGTATGGTGAAGATGAAGATAAGTAGGTGGATTCAAATGTATAATAAGGCTAGGAGAGTCCAAGATAATTCCCATGTTTCTGGCTTGGACAGTTGAGTCAAAAGAATTTATATTTATGCACGCAAGGAAACTAGGAGGAGGGCCAGATACATAGGAGAAATATCAAGAGCTTAAAACATGTTGAATGATTTTGTAACACATCTCCCCCCCACAATAGCAAAAAGGTTAGAAAGAAAGACACTCACTGCTTCATTAACTACCTATTAAACAGCATAGTTTTTCCCCTTTATATTCCCCACTAAGCAATCCTGATTAAAGGGACTTAATAACCACCTTGTTTAAGTCTGTTGGCAGGGAAAACTAGCATGCAAGCCCTGGTAATGTACTCATTCCCCTTCCATTGAGAAAAGTTGATTATTTGGGGGAGTGGGGGAAGGCAGAAAACTCACTTATCTTAATAATTCACAGTAAGTCTAAGATTCTTAATGTATAGAGATTTCTAGGTTGTGGTCCACCACCTGTATAAATATACAAGTACAAATCTTAGGGTCAAGCCAATTAAGTACATAATAAACTGCTTTCAAGAAAGCAGTCACAAAGACCTATAGGTTTAAAATCCAGAATTAAAGCAATAAATCACAGAGGAACAACGGCAGATAACAAATAAAGAGGTCTCGATGACATTTCCAGTCTTTCATCATATATAATTTCTAACACCTTTATTCTTATCCTTTTTTGGACTGATATTTTTAACTTTTATGCATTTATGGGTAATTAAAATACAATAAAATATATTTTCCTTAAATTTTAACCAAGATAAAAACCTAAGGATAGGAAAATTAAGCATAACTTTAAAAAGGAGCAGCCTCCAATAGTTAACTTGACTTACAATCAAAGCTCTCAATACATGGCTAATGCCTGCAAAATGCAGATATTTCTTTTGATTATCTTAGCAATTCAAGTAAGAAATTTTAAGATCAAGTGATACAGATCTTAACTTGTAGTTAAGCCACATGTCAGCCATGATGTACTACTTTATTAATTTAGATAATCCTTACAATGTGTCATCTAGAACACATCATCATTATCATTCCTCAATGTGTTGTCCCTTAAGTCAATGATTTAGAAATCGCATTTAGCATATTACTTTATTACTTCAGACCCTTTAGGATTGGAGAATGTAATGAGCCTTTATGTTTTATATTGCTTTTTCCAAACCAAAAATTGATATGAAAATTGTATAATTTAAGTTACTTGGAAAGTTGTATTAGTGAACAATCTTAAGGGAAGTAAACTACAGAACTTCCATCAGTATAGAACATTGGAGTCATAGAAAGTAACTTTGTTTTGCATTCAGAATCTGTTGCTCCATTTGTTTAAAATAGAAGATGTTGTGATGCCCTCTTAAAGCACGACTCACATCATTTGAGTGCACAAGAGATGCTTTTCCATTCCAACACATTTCTACCAAAGGTCAAGTCTGTTCCAATAACTTTTTAGATGGCAAATATAGAGCTTTCCTTCAAAGCTCTGGGTCACTTGTGTGATCTACACTGATATGTGTCGACATGTATATATGGGCTAACCACTTAGAAAAGTGTATCTTTGTAAACTTTAAAGATCAATGGACTATAATGAACTATAAATTAGTTAGCTGTTGAACTTCTTTGGCAGGTGCAAATTTTAATTTTCAAAAACAGGAGCTTAAAAATAAACAGGCAAGGGAAGAAAGGCCAGCTTCTGGACTGCGAGGCTACACTTCAGTGAGCCAGAGTCACACTTGCTTCTCTGATAATAGTGATGGCTTAATTCTGTGTTTTCAGTAAGTTTCATGTTAGGTTATGCTACAGAAGCCAGGATAGTCATAAGCTTGTCAGGGATGATGGAAGAAATGTAGAAAAGAAGGCGGACAACTGAGTGATTGATATTCTGGATCAGCAGATATTTCAAAGCTCTCTCTGTTCTTAATTTTTAAGCAGTCTTCAAGCTATTAATAAGGAAATATCTGAACATGTGAGTGGATATAGACCCAAGTGTGTGCGCTGTGTTGAACGCATGTATGCTCAGTCACTCAGTAGTGTTCAACTCTTTGTGACCCCTTGGACTGTAGCTCACCAGACTCATCTGCCCATGTAGTTTTCCAGGCAAGAATACTGGAATGGGTTGTCATTTCTTTCTTCAGGGGATCTTCTCAACCCAGGGATTGAACCTGCATCTCCTGCATCAGCAGGTGGATTCTTTACCACTGCTCCACAATATGGGAAGCCCCCCCATATTGCATGTATGAGTACATTTAACAATTCAACCTATTGCATGGGACCTAACTAAACTTAAAAGCTTTTGCAGAGCAAAGGAAACCATAAGCAAAACAAAAAAGACAGCCAAAAGAATGGGAGAAAATATTTGTAAATGATGTCACTGACAAGGGCTTAATTTCCAAAATATACAAACAGCTCATATAACTCAAAAACAAAAAAAACAAACAATGGAATCAAAAAATGGGCAGGTGACCTAACTAGATATTTCTCAAAAGAAGACCTATAGATAGCCCAGAGGTACATGAAAAGATACTCATTACCACTAGTTATTAAAGAATTGCAAATCAAAATTAAAATGGGATACCACCTCACACTGGTCAGAATGGCCATCATTAGAAAGCATCAGTCCTTACAGTAAATATTCAGGCTTGATTTCCTTTAGGATTGACTGGTTTGATCTCCTTGCTGTCCAAAGGACTCTTAAGAATTTTCTCCAATACCACAGGGTAGGAATAGCTCTCTTTCATTTCAGTTCAGTTCAGTTCAGTCACTCAGTCGTGTCTTTGCGTCCCCGTGAATTGCAGCACGCCAGGCCTCCCTTTCCCTCACCTCTAAGAACAGTTTAGTGCCAAAAGCAGGCTTGCTGCTTGTTGATGACAACGTTTCTTTTGTGATATGTTTCCTTTCTTATTCAGAAAATTCTTTCACTTAAAAAGTAGATCTACAACCTTTGCAATATTGGATTCAGACCCTGCAGGGACCTCATTGTAACTCCTTTCCAAGGACCCCAGGTTTTTGTTTCCAGGAAACACACTGGAGGCCAAAAGACAGAGTCTGTCTGAATCAACTCGAAGGGAGCTTCTCACATGTTGAGCTCACATATGGTTACTGAAAGCAGGGAGAAACCAAGAAACGCACGCTGCTTGTTTCCGAGAAACCAAGAAATGCATGCTGCTTGTTTCTGAAGTGTTTAGGTAATTTTGTTTGTGCTGCCATATGGCACCACACCCCTCTGCCCATATTTTAAATCTTTCTCTTTTGTTTCCTTGAGGGTAGGCATAGTTATAAAAAGAAGAGGAAAAATTAGAGTTTGTAGGTTTAATTATCATCATATGTTGAGGACCCAAGACATCCATACCCCCTTTCCCATATTTTATCACAGGGACTCACTTGGTATGCCTCTTTTTATTGTTGCATCAAATCGATGCTGGTGAGGCTCAGACCAAGAATACGACCTCATCCAGACAGGAAGTGTGTAATCTTGGGATGATTCCCAGATGTGGGGATTCAAATTGGCAGCTGAACACACACTATGA